>NC_138309.1:85312500-85322500 GCF_965601325.2 Salmo salar
AAAGCAAGGCTATACCAAAAACATAGAAAATAAACTATAGAAATGCCACACCCTGACCAAAATAGAAGAGTTCACCTGGTCAGGGCGTGACAGTACCCCCCCTCCAACGGTGCGTACTCCCGGCGCACCAACCTAAAGTCTATTAGGGGGGGGACCCGGGTGGGCGCCTCACCCTCGGTGGAGGCTCTGGCCCCGGGCGTGTTTCTCCCCCTGCCTCCACCCTAGCCCTACCCCTCTGGCCCGGACTGGACCACGGTGGAGCGGCATGCTCAGGCTCCGGAGCGGAGCCGCCGACCGGAACAGGACTGGTCACCGGTGGACCGGACACAGGCCGTGCCGGACTGTGGACACGCGCCGTGGGCCTGGTGCGGGGAACAGGGACGGGCCGGACAGGACCGGGGACACGCACCACCAACCTGGTGCGGGGAGCAGGGACGGGCCGGACTGGCCTGGGGACACGCACCACCAACCTGGTGCGGGGAGCAGGGACGGGCCGGACTGGACTGGGGACACGCACCACCGGCTTGGTGCGGGGAGCCGGGATGGGCCGGACAGGACTGTGGACACGCACCACTAACCTGGTGCGGGGAGAAGGGACGGGCCGGACAGGACTGGGGACACGCACCACTAACCTGGTGCGGGGAGCAGGGACGGGCCGGACTGGACTGGGGGCACACACCACTGGCTTGGTGCGGGGAGCAGGGACGGGCCGGACTGGACTGGGGACGCGCACCACTAACCTGGTGCAGGGAGCAGGGACGGGCCGGACTGGACTGGGGGCACACACCACTGGCTTGGTGCGGGGAGCAGGGACGGGCCGGACTGGACTGGGGCCGCACACCGGCGACACAGTGCGCATAAGCGGCGCCGGATATCCTAAACCGAGGAGGCGCACTGGAGGTCTGGAGTGCACAGCTGACATCACCCGTTCTGGCTCAACACCCACCTTAGCCTGGCAAGTGTGGAGCGCTGGCACAGAACGCACTGGGCTGTGTAGCCGTACCGGAGACACAGTGCGCGTCCTCGGCGCAGGATACATCGGACCGAGATGGGGCACCGGAGGCCAGGAGCGCTGAGCCGGCACAACACGTCCTCGCTGAACACTCCCCCTAGCCCGGCAAATGTGGGGCGCTGGCACAGAGCGCACTGGGCTGTGCAGGCGCACTGGCGATACCGTGCGCACCTCTGCCACCCAAGGCTCTTCCTCCACGCTGTCCCTACGCAGGTCCTCCAGGACCTGCCACATCTCTGCCTCCTCCTTCGCCGTTATCCCCCACGAGAGCAGTGGTCTGGGCTCTTCCTCTGCCCTTCCGGACCACCCCATTAGCCCCCAAAAAAAAAAATCTTGGGGGTGTCTTCCGGGCCTCCTCGACCGCCGCCTGCGACTCCTTCCACCGGCTGGCATCACCTCCTCGACCTGGGAATCCTTCCACCAGGGTCCTTTCCCCGACATGATCTTCTCCCAGGTCCAGAACTCCTTTCCCTCGCGAGCCCATCTCTCGCGCTCCTTTTCCTCCCGCTGCTTGGTCCTGGTTTGGTGGGTTGTTCTGTGTGTAAGCCGTATGCTTTACCAGACTGTTTGTAGTTGTTCGTTCGTTTCGTTTTTGTTATTTTGTATGTTCATTTTTGTAGTTAATAAAAATCAAGATGAGCATACACGTACCTGCTGCGTATTGGTCCTCCTTCACCGACGACAACCGTGACATAGAGTCCCAGCCCTTTCCCCTATTGCTACGAACGTTTATTCCCAACAAAATAGGACATTTGACTTGTAGTTAGATCTCTCTCCCTGACGGTCATTGTCTGTGTGTGTGTGTGTGTGTGTGTGTGTGTGTGTGTGTGTGTGTGTGTGTGTGTGTGTGTGTGTGTGTGTGTGTGTGTGTGTGTGTGTGTGTGTGTGTGTGTGTGTGTGGGGAGACCAGGAATCATTGACTGGATTCAGCCACCAGCTGATTTTTTTTTTCTTGAGCTGCAAATTGACCGCAGGAAGCCCAAACAGATTAAAACCATATCAAACCTACATTTGAGGGATCACCTGTTTCTCTATTACGAGTGGGAATACATGGGAACAGATTTCTTAAATTAATAACATCACTTGGAGCTGATTTCCTGGTGTTTCTACAGTGTCCAACAATGTAGAATTTTTTTTTTTAATAATTTAATGGTTTTCTTTTTTAGTCTTTTTTTGCTCAGAAAACTATTGGCCAACCATTTTTGAAAAGGATTTTATATATACTGCTCAAAAAAATAAAGGGAACAGTTAAACAACACATCCTAGATCTGAATGAAAGAAATAATCTTATTAAATACTTTTTTCTTTACATAGTTGAATGTGCTGACAACAAAATCACACAAAAATAATCAATGGAAATCCAATTTATCAACCCATGGAGGTCTGGATTTGGAGTCACACTCAAAATTAAAGTGGAAAACCACACTACAGGCTGATCCAACTTTGATGTAATGTCCTAAAAACAAGTCAAAATGAGGCTCAGTAGTGTGTGTGGCCTCCACGTGCCTGTATGACCTCCCTACAACGCCTGGGCATGCTCCTGATGAGGTGGCGGATGGTCTCCTGAGCGATCTCCTCCCAGACCTGGACTAAAGCATCCGCCAACTCCTGGACAGTCTGTGGTGCAACGTGGCGTTGGTGGATGGAGCGAGACATGATGTCACAGATGTGCTCAATTGGATTCAGGTCTGGGGAACGGGCGGGCCAGTCCATAGCATCAATGCCTTCCTCTTGCAGGAACTGCTGACACACTCCAGCCACATGAGGTCTAGCATTGTCTTGCATTAGGAGGAACCCAGGGCCAACCGCACCAGCATATGGTCTCACAAGGGGTCTGAGGATCTCATCTCGGTACCTAATGGCAGTCAGGCTACCTCTGGCGAGCACATGGAGGGCTGTGCGGCCCCCCCAAAGAAATGCCACCCCACACCATGACTGACCCACCGCCAAACCGGTCATGCTGGAGGATGTTGCAGGCAGCAGAACGTTCTCCACGGCGTCTCCAGACTCTGTCACGTCTGTCATGTGCTCAGTGTGAACCTGCTTTCATCTGTGAAGAGCACAGGGCGCCAGTGGCGAATTTGCCAATCTTGGTGTTCTCTGGCAAATGCCAAACGTCCTGCACGGTGTTGGGCTGTGAGCACAACCCCCACCTGTGGACGTCGGGCCCTCATACCAACCTCATGGAGTCTGTTTCTGACCGTTTGAGCAGACGCATGCACATTTGTGGCCTGCTGGAGGTCATTTTACAGGGCTCTGGCAGTGCTTCTCCTGCTCCTCCTTGCACAAAGGCGGAGGTAGCGGTCCTGCTGCTGGGTTGTTGCCCTCCTACGGCCTCCTCCACGTCTCCTGATGTACTTGCCTGTCTCCTGGTAGCGCCTCCATGCTCTGGACACTACGCTGACAGACACAGCAAACCTTCTTGCCACAGCTCGCATTGATGTGCCATCCTGGATGAGCTGCACTACCTGAGCCACTTGTGTGGGTTGTAGACTCCGTCTCATGCTACCACTAGAGTGAAAGCACCGCCAGCATTCAAAAGTGACCAAAACATCAGCCAGGAAGCATAGGAACTGAGAAGTGGTCTGTGGTCACCACCTGCAGAACCACTCCTTTATTGGGGGTGTCTTGCTAATTGCCTATAATTTCCACCTGTTGTCTATTCCATTTGCACAACAGCATGTGAAATTTATTGTCAATCAGTGTTGCTTCCTAAGTGGACAGTTTGATTTCACAGAAGTGTGATTGACTTGGAGTTACATTGTGTTGTTTAATTGTTCCCTTTATTTTTTTGAGCAGTGTATATATATGTAATTGCTACTGTAAATTGGGCAGCACAGTTAGATTAACAATAATTTAAGCTTTCTGTCAATATCAGATATGTCTATGTCCTGGGAAATGTTCTTGTTACTTACAACCTCATGCTAATCGCATTAGCCTGCGTTAGCTCAACCGTCTCGTGGAAGGGACACCGATCCCGAAGAAGTTTTAAAATAACAGGTTTAGATCATAGCCTGATGCCCACACATCTGACAGAGAGAGAGGCAATATGTTCTGACTGGACATGTTGTTTTGGTGGAATTCTTTGCTCTTGTCTGGCCTACATTCCTCTCTTGCATTCTGTAGTCTATACAACATGTTTATTTAAATAGGCTATAGCAAATAGGAACAAGCTAAAGTTACTTGGAATGTCACTTGTGTGCTGCCATGCTGTGCTCTCTCCCCCTCTCACTATCTCTCGCTCTACCTCCCATCTCTCTCTCTCTCCCTCTCTCTCTCTCTCTCTCACTCTCTCTGACTCCCTGACTCTCTGTCCCTCTGTCCCTCTGTCCCTCTGTCTCTGACTCTCTGTCTCGCTCTCTGTCCCTCTGTCCCTCTGTCTCTCTGTCTCTATGTCTCTCTCTGTCTCTCTGTCTCTCTCTCTGTCCCTCTGTCCCTCTGTCTCTCTGTCTCTCTGTCTCTCTCTGTCTCACTCTCTCTGTCCCTCTGTCCCTCTGTCTCTGACTCTCTGTCCCTCTGACTCTTTGTCCCTCTGTCTCTCTCTCTGTCCCTCTGTCTCTCTCTCTGTCCCTCTGTCCCTCTGTCTCTCTGTCTCTCTCTGTCTCTCTCTCTCTGTCCCTCTGTCTCTCTCTCTGTCCCTCTGTCTCTCTCTGTCCCTCTGTCTCTCTGACTCTCTGTCCCTCTGTCTCTCTGTCCCTCTGTCCCTCTCTGACTCTCTGTCTCTCTGCCTCTCTGTCTCTCTGTCTCTCTCTCTCTGTCTCTCTCTCTGTCCCTCTGTCTCTCTGTCTCTCTGTCTCTGTGTGTTCTAACATGCTTGATCAGAATCTTTGTCCCACATCAGCCACCAGATATCACCTGGAGAGAGAGAGGAAGAGAACAAGACAGAGTTTCTGCAGACTGATACGAGGAACAAGGAACGGGGCAGAGGAAGTGGAAACAGATAATGTTTAAGAGACGAACATCAAGATGTCCTAGAAGAAGTTATAGAACAACTGTTCTGTATTAAGCTCTTCCCACTCTAACCTCTCTCTGGCTTTCTCTATTTCTCCATCTCTCCTCTGCTCCTCCCGGTGTGAGTGGGGCAGGTTAGCGGTATTTTTTAGTTTTGTAAAAAATGTAACCTTTATATAGAGAGGGGCTGGTTCAGTGTTTTGAGTGTGATTCCTGACATGATATTAAACTCTCTCTCTCTCTCTCTCTCTCTCTCTCTCTCTCTCTCTCTCTCTCTCTCTCTCTCTCTCTCTCTCTCTCTCTCTCTCTCTCTCTCTACCTTCCCTCTCTCTCTCTACCTTCCATCTCTCTCTCTACCTTCCATCTCTCTCTCTACCTTCTCTCTCTCTACCTTCTCTCTCTCTCTCTCTCTCTCTCTCTCTCTACCTTCCATCTCTCTCTCTCTCTCTCTCTCTCTACCTTCCATCTCTCTCTACCTTCCATCTCTCTCTCTCTCTCTCTCTCTCTCTTGCTCTACCTCCTGGCTGTGTCCCATTAGACACCCTGTTTCCTATATAGTGTACAGTACTCTGATCAGAAGAAGTGCACTATGTAGGAAACAGGGTGTCATTTGGGACACAAGCCCAATCTCCTCAAACACCACTGACTCTTCATCCACAATGTAATTTGACAAAAGACAGATGAAGCTCTTGTGGTTAGTGGGTGTAGCTGTCACACACACACACACACACACACACACACACACACACACACACACACAGTGTAACACACACACACACAGAGTAACACACACACACAGAGTAACACACACACACACACACACACACACACAGAGTAACACATGTTGTGTCTTTGGCATCATTAAAACTGAAGAACTATTTATCAAATAACTCTCTGTAATTATTATTACGCGATTAAACTGATTAGTCATGTAACTGTAATTAACTGGGAAGTCGGGGCACCAAGGAAAATATTCACAAAGTTATAATTTTCCTAATATAACTTTCAGATATTTTAATATCTGATCACTTAGTCTTCTGATTAATGACGTATTCTTTACCTCACGTTAGTCTCATTCCAAACGTCGTAAATTGTTGGTTGTCTGCACGAACCCAGTCTTCACTATGAGTCATTATGAGTCATCCATACATCAATTGTCTTAAAATCATTTATTTACTAACTAAGTAATTCACAGAAATGCATAACAAACAGTAGATATGTTTACAAGGAAATGATAGGAGAATGTGCCCTAGTGGGCTAAACCGGCATGGCGGCTTGTTAGACAAAAGGGGAGTGGGGGGGTCAACTGAGGAGACACTACAGAATTGATAATTATAACAATTGAAATGCTAATCCTTTGCACATGAACACTCACTCATTCGGGAACAATTGCAATCAATATATATATTTACGCTCAGTGTGTCGTCGGGATCTCTGTTGAAAAGTTTGTTTCTGTTGGAGAGTCTGTCCGCCATCTCTCTCTCTGTCGTGGTTAGGATGGGTAGTTCAGAGTAAAATTCATTAATGTCGTTGTAGGACAGATGTTTCGGCGGTTGTCAGTCTTCGCGTTCAATGATACCGAATTCCTAGCTGCAGACTAGTAATTAACCTGAGCTATATGCAACCCTTTCCTTATCAAGTGGAGATCAATAGAGCATGTATTCGTTATAGTTGAAGTTGAATACACTACAACCCCCAAAATCAAATTTGAACATTAGATTCAAATAGCCAGGGAGTTACTCTAGAGTCCCGATACAATTGCCCGCTGATATAAAGTTTGGAGACTCGTTGATTCAGGCAAAGCTTTTCCTTCATGATGGGATATAGTTTTTTCCTCCTTTCATTGATCTCAGTGGGGAAGTGATCATTCATTCCAAAATCAGTGTTTCTGAGTTCTCTGTCCATGTTCTTCGTCATTTCCTTTTGCTTCATTTTGTCAAAACATGCAATAACAGCCCGTGGCCTATTTCCAGAGGCCTTACCTATTCTATGGACTCTGGAGAAAGTGACATTACGCACAACATCAGTGGGCTGTTTTAGTTGAGTTGACATAAAGTCTCGGACTGTGTCCTCACAGCCTCTGCTGTTGTCATTCTCCGGTATCCCTGAAAATATTAGATTGTCCCGCATTGATCGAGACCGTACATCAAGCAAGGTTTCTTTAAGTTATTTGTTCTCCCTTTGCGCCACCTCCACCTTGCCATGAAGAGTCTACAGTACCTTTCAGCTCCGTGTTCTCTTTCCTTAGATCGTGTGTGTGTGTGTGTGTGTGTGTGTGTGTGTGTGTGTGTGTGTGTGTGTGTGTGAGTGTGTGTGTGTGTGTGTGTGTGTGTGTGTTACTCTCTGTGTGTGTATGTGTGTGTGTTACTCTGTGTGTGTGTATGTGTGTGTGTTATTTTTACTTTTCGTCGTGAAATTTTGGGCGCGCTTCCTACATTTGGAGTAGCTTACTGAACGCGCTAACAACAAGGAGGTATTTGGACATAAATTATGGACTTTACCGAACAAAACAACATTTATTGTGGACCTGGGATTCCTGGGAGTGCATTCTGATGAAGATCATCAAAGGTAAGTGAATATTTATAATGCTATTTATGATTTTAGATGACTCCAAAATGGCGGGTATCTGTATTGCCTGATGTTGTTTTCTGAGCGCAGTACTCAGATTATTGCAAAGTGTGCTTTCCCCGTGAAGCTTTTTTGAAATCTGTCACAGCGGTTGCATTAAGGAGATGTTTATCTATAATTCTTTGAATAACAGTTTAATATTTTATCAACGTTTATGATGAGTATTTCTATAAATTGATGTGCTCATTCACCCAAAGTTTTTGAAGCAAAAACATTTCTGAACATTACGGGCCAATATAAAATGCGTTTTTTGGATATAAATATGAACTTTATCGAGCAAAACATACATGTATTGTGTAACATGAAGTCCTATGAGTGTCATCTGATGAAGATCATCAAAGGTTAGTGCTTAATTTTAGCTGTATTTCTGATTTTTGGGATGCCTCTTCTTGCTAGGAAAATGGCTGCGTGGTTTTTCTTGTCAAGGTGATGTCCTAACATAATCTAATGTTTTGCTTTCGCCGTAAAGCCTTTTTGAAATCGGACAATGTGGTTAGATTAATGTATGTAGCCTTCCTAACAAAATACATGAGATTTTTAACTTGGTCAAGATAAATAATATTCATATTTTGGCTTTGACCTGAAACGCATTTAGATGCATCTGTAAATGATGGGCAAATTAACATTCCTGGATATAGTCTACTGAGAAGAGACAGGAATAGGAATGGTGGGGATGTAGCACTGTACATTCAGAATCAGATACCTCTTAACCTCTATGGGCTAGGTGGGACGCTAGCGTGCCACCCGTGGTGCACTCCATCAACAGCAGGTGCATTTCAAGAGCGGCAAATTTGAATCCAAATAAATGTCAAAATTCAAATTTTTCAAACATACAACTATTTTACACCCTTTGAAAGATAAACATCTCCTTAATCTAACCACGTTTTACGATTTCAAAAAGGTTTTACGGCGAAAGCATAAATTTAGAGTATGTTAGGACAGTACATTTACAAGAGTTGTGTGTAATGTTTTGTCAAGTCAAAGACAGGGTCACCAAAACCATAAAACCAGCTAAAATGATGCACTAACCTTTTACAATCTCCATCAGATGACACTCCTAGGACATTATGTTAGACAATGCATGCATTTTTAGTTCTATCAAGTTCATATTTATATCCAAAAACAGCGTTTTACTATGGCATTGATGTTGAGGAAATCGTTTCCCTCCAATAACCGGCAGTCAAGTCAGCGTCACAAATTAAATAATTAAAATTAGAAAACATTGGTAAAATATTATATTGTCATTTAAAGAATTATAGATTTACATCTCTTGAACGCAATCAACTTGCCAGATTTAAAAATAACCTTACTGGGAAATCACACTTTGCAATAATCTGAGCACTGCGCCCAGAAAAATACGCGTTGCGATACAGACTAGATGTCATGTTGGGGAGATCTAAAATCGAAAATACTATGTAAATAATCCATTACCTTTGATTCTCTTCATCAGATGTCACTTCCAGGTATCACAGGTCCATAACGAATGTAGTTTTGTTCAAAAAAGCTCATAATTTATGTCCAAAAATCTCCGTCTTGTTAGCACATGATCTAAGCCAGCCGGACTTCTCGTCATGAACGAGGGGAAAAAATATATTTCCGTTCGTTCAAACATGTCAAACGTTGTATAGCATAAATCATTAGGGCCTTTTTTAACCAGAACATGAATAATATTCAAGGTGGACGAATGCATACTCTTTTATAACGTATTGGAACGAGGGTACCCAACATGAACTCGCGCGCCAGGTGTCTAATGGGACATCATCGTTCCATGGCTCTTGTTCGGTCAGATCTCCCTCCAGAAGACTCAAAACACTTTGTAAAGGCTGGTGACATCTAGTGGAAGCAATAGGAAGTGCCAAAATATTCCTCAGCCCCTGTGTTTTTCAATGGGATAGGTTTAAAGTCAATACAACACATCAGGTATCCACTTCCTGTCAGAAAATGTCTCAGGGTTTTGCCTGCCAAATGAGTTCTGTTATACTCACAGACACCATTCAAACAGTTTTAGAAACTTTAGAGTGTTTTCTATCCATATATAATAAGTATATGCATATTCTAGTTACTGGGTAGGATTAGTAACCAGATTAAATCGGGTACATTTTTTTTATCCAGACGTGCAAATGCTGCCCCCTAGCCCTAACAGGTTAAGAGGATGGATGACCTTAATGTATGTCAAGTAGAAGCACTATGGGCTCAGGTACATCTGCCTCACCAGGCAGCCATATTGGTGGGATGTGTGTATAGACCTCCTAGCTCTAAGGTGTCCTATCTGGATGACTTATGTACTGGCTTTGACCAGGCCACAGATAGCAACAGAGATGTATTTATCTTGGGTGATTTTAATATAAATTGGAAGGATCATAATAATTCGAATAGAACTAAATTGATGATATGCCTGAGAACTGTGGT
>NC_138309.1:85327500-85412500 GCF_965601325.2 Salmo salar
TATATAGCCTCTCTACTGTATATAGCCTCTCTACTGTATATAGCCTCTCTACTGTATATAGCCTCTCTACTGTTATTTTTCACTGTCTTTTTACTGTTGTTTTTATTTCCTTACCCATTGTTCACCAAATACCTTTTTTGTACTACTGGTTAGAGCCTGTAAGTAAGCATTTCACTGTAATACCTGTTGTATTCAGCGCACGTGACAAATAAACTTTGATTTTATTTGATTCCCCTCTTTTCTCCTCTCCTCCCTTTCCTTCTCTGTCCTTACCCCTGGCTTTGAAATTACTCTAGTCCAGAGAAGAGACGACCCATCCCATAGTTCCCGAGTGGCACAGTGGTCTAAGGTCCTGCATCTCAGTGCTAGAGTTGTCACTACAGATCCTGGTTCGATTCCAAGCTGTATTACAACCGGCCGTGAATTGGAGTCCCATAGGGCAGCGCACAATTGGCCCAGCATAGTCCGGGTTTGGCCGGGGTAGGCCGTCATTGTAAATAAGAATTTGTTCTTAAAACCTGTTGGGGTAGGGGGCAGTATTTGCACGGCCAGATAAAAAAAATTACCCGATTTAAACTGGTTACTACTCTTGCCCAGAAATGAGAATATGCATATAATTAGTAGATTTGGATAGAAAACACTCTAAAGTTTCTAAAACTGTTTGAATGGTTTCTGTGAGTATAACAGAACTCATATGGCAGGCCAAAACCTGAGAAGATTCCATACAGGAAGTGCCCTCTCTGACAATTTGTTGTCCTTCAGTTGCATCTCTATCAAAAATACAGCATCTAGCCTGTGATGGCCGAACTATGTACTCAGAATATTGCAAAATGTGCTTTCGCCGAAAAGCTATTCAAAATCTGACACCGCGATTGCATAAAGGAGTTCTGTATCTATAATTCTTAAAATAATTGTTATGTATTTTGTTAACGTTAATCATGAGTAATTTAGTAAATTCACGTGAAGTTTGCGGTGGGTATGCTAGTTCTGATGCTAATGTAAAAAGCTGTTTTTTGATATAAAAATGAACTTGATTGAACAAAACATGCATGTATTGTATAACATAATGTCCTAGGAGTGTCATCGGATGAAGATCATCAAAGGTTAGTGCTGCATTTAGCTGTGGTTTTGGTTTTTGTGACATATATGCTTGCTTTGAAAATGTCTGTGTGATTATATTTGGGAGGGTACTCTGCTGACATAATCTAATGTTTTGCTTTCGCTGTAAAGCCTTTTTGAAATCGGACAATGTGGTTAGATTAACGAGAGTCTTGTCTTTAAAATGGTGTAAAATAGTCATATGTTTGAGAAATTGAAGTTATAGCATTTTTTAGGTATTTGTATTTTGCGCCACGCGATTCCACTGGCGTCCCACCTCGCCCAGGGAGGTTAACTGACTTGCCTAGTTAAATAAAATTACTGGATTTGGCTATTTCAGTCACACCCGTTGCTGATAGGTGTATAAAATCGAGCACACCGCCATGCAATCTCCATAGACAAACATTGGCAGTAGAATGGCCTTCCTGAAGAACTCAGTGACTTTCAACGTGACACGGTCATAGGATGCCAGCTTTACAACAAGTCAGTTCATCAAATTTCTGCCCTGATAGAGCTGCCCCGGTCAACTGTAAGTGCTGTTATTGTAAAGTGGAAATGTCTAGGAGCAACAACAGCTCAGCCGCGAAGTGGTAGACCACACAAGCTCACAGAACGGGTCTGCCGAGTGCTAATGCGCGCAGTGTGAAAAATGTATCTGTCCTTGGTTGGAACACTCACTACTAAGTTCCAAACTTTGCAAGAAAAGTCATCACCTTTGGGATGAATTGGAGCGCAGACTACGAGCCAGGTCTAATCGCCCAACATCAGTGTCCAATGTCACCAATGCATTTGTGGCTGAATGAAAGCAAGTCCCCGTAGCAATGTTCCAACATCTAGTGGAAAGCCTTCCCAGAAGAGTGGAGGCTGTAATAGCAGCAATGTTCCAACATCTAGTGGAAAGCCTTCCCAGAAGAGTGGAGGCTGTTATAGCAGCAATGTTCCAACATCTAGTGGAAAGCCTTCCCAGAAGAGTGGAGGCTGTTATAGCAGCAATGTTCCAACATCTAGTGGAAAGCCTTCCCAGAAGAGTGGAGGCTGTTATAGCAGTAATGTTCCAACATCTAGTGGAAAGCCTTCCCAGAAGAGTGGAGGCTGTTATAGCAGAAATGTTCCAACATCTAGTGGAAAGCCTTCCCAGAAGAGTGGAGGCTGTTATAGCAGCAATGTTCCAACATCTAGTGGAAAGCCTTCCCAGAAGAGTGGAGGCTGTTATAGCAGCAATGTTCCAGCATCTAGTGGAAAGCCTTCCCAGAAGAGTGGAGGCTGTTATGGCAGTAATGTTCCAACATCTAGTGGAAAGCCTTCCCAGAAGAGTGGAGGCTGTTATGGCAGCAATGTTCCAACATCTAGTGGAAAGCCTTCCCAGAAGAGTGGAGGCTGTTATAGCAGCAATGTTCCAACATCTAGTGGAAAGCCTTCCCAGAAGAGTGGAGGCTGTTATAGCAGCAATGTTCCAACATCTATTGGAAAGCCTTCCCAGAAGAGTGGAGGCTGTTATACCAGCAATGTTCCAACATCTAGTGGAAAGCCTTCCCAGAAGAGTGGAGGCTGTTATAGCAGCAATGTTCCAACATCTAGTGGAAAGCCTTCCCAGAAGAGTGGAGGCTGTTATAGCAGCAATGTTCCAACATCTATTGGAAAGCCTTCCCAGAAGAGTGGAGGCTGTTATACCAGCAATGTTCCAACATCTAGTGGAAAGCCTTCCCAGAAGAGTGGAGGCTGTTATAGCAGCAATCTTCCAACATCTAGTGGAAAGCCTTCCCAGAAGAGTGGAGGCTGTTATCGCAGCAATGTTCCAACATCTAGTGGAAAGCCTTCCCAGAAGAGTGGAGGCTGTTATAGCAGCAATGTTCCAACATCTAGTGGAAAGCCTTCCCAGAAGAGTGGAGGCTGTTATAGCAGCAATGTTCCAACATCTAGTGGAAAGCCTTCCCAGAAGAGTGGAGGCTGTTATAGCAGCAATGTACCAACATCTAGTGGAAAGCCTTCCCAGAAGAGTGGAGGCTGTTATAGCAGCAAAGGGGGAACCAACTCCATATTGATGCCCATTATTTAGGAATGAGATGTTGGACAAGCAGGTGTCCACATACTTTTGGTAATGTAGTGTATTTTGTTTCATTATTATAATTTTTAATTTCACCTTTATTTAACCAGGTAGGCCAGTTGAGAACAAGTTCTCATTTACAACTGTGACCTGGCCAAGATGAAGCAAAGCAGTGCGACATAAACAACAACACAGAGTTAAAAATGGCTGCCTTAATCGACATCCACGTCATCGGCGCCCGGGGAGAAGTTGCTGTTGGGAGTTAACTGCTCAGAACGACAGATTTTAAACATTGTCGGCTCAGGGATTGGATCCTCTCTGTTATTGACCTAATGCTCCTACCCTCACCTCAACAGAGAGAGAGAAGCTGCCTCTAGTTGGAGATCATCCCCCCCCAAAAAAACAACATAGAAATACAGAAACTAGAACCCCACATAGAAATACAGAAACTAGACAAAAACCCCAACATAGAAATAAGAAAATAGAACCAACATAGAAATAAATAAACTAGACAAAACCCCCTGTCACGCCCTGACCTACTCTACCATAGAAAATAAAAGCTTTCTATGGTCAGAACGTGACAAGAAGGCTTTACTCTGTAGACTATCTGGGTTTATTTCCACTATCCCTCTATATACACTGTACCTGCTCCTAAATACTCAGTCGGTGTGTTGTGTTGTGTACTCAGGAGAGATACAACCAGATATGCAAATCAGCCATATTGTCATTTGTCACAAAAAAACCTGATTGCTTTGTTTTTTTTTTGTGGACTTGAAACAGTCCTAATATTGTAGAAATACGGTTTGTGTTTTGTCTTCATATATAAAAATCCAGACCTGGACGCCTGGCCTGTATGCCTAGTGTGTATGCCAAGGCCTGTACGCCTGGGCTGTACGCCTGGGCTGTACGCCTGGGCTGTACGCCTGGCCTGTACGCCTGGCCTGTACGCCTGGCCTGTACGCCTGGCCTGTACGCCTGGGCTGTACACCTGGCCTGTACGGTGCCAGAAGCCCTAGTCTGTCCTAGAAAGATTATGCATATTACTATCTCCAGAGCTACATTTTTTGGTGGCTTTAAAAATAGATTGATTATGATCAAGTTTGATCGTGGAGATGAATTATTTTAAAGTTGGCTACAAATGGAGATCATGAATGAAATAGTGATCCATTCTGACTACATGTTAGTCACAAAGGACCACGTGCTGACACAGACCAATCACGGGCCGGCAGGCTACGAGGAGGCTCCAGGCTGACTCTCTCAGGTAGGAAGAAACCACTACATCGACCACAGTGGAAGCTCCTCAGAGGAGAAACGGGAGGACAATCCTCCTCAGTGGATTTCATGAAAATAAAAATTGTGAAACATTAAACATTAATCAATCACATGTATTTATAAAGCCCGTTTTACATCAGCTGATGTCACAAAGTGCTGAACAGAAACCCAGCCTAAAACCCCAAACAGCAAGCAATGCAGGTGTAGAAGCACGGTGGCTAGGAAAAACTCCCTAGAAAGGCCAAAACCTAGGAAGAAACCTAGAGAGGAACCAGGCTCTGAGGGGTGGCCAGTCCTCTTCTGGCTGTGCCGGGTAGAGAGGAACCAGGCTCTGAGGGGTTGGCCAGTCCTCTTCTGGCTGTGCCGGGTGGAGATTATAACAGCACATGGCCAAGATGTTAAAATGTTCATAAATGACCAGCATGGTAAATAATAATAATCACAGTAGTTGTCGAGGGTGCAACAGGTCAGCACCTCAGGAGTAAATGTCAATTGGCTTTTGATAGCCAAGCATTCAGAGGTCGAGACAGCAGGTGCGGTAGAGAGAGAGACAGCAGGTGCGGTAGAGAGAGAGACAGCAGGTGCGGTAGAGAGAGAGAGACAGCAAGTGCGGTAGAGAGAGAGACAGCAGGTGCGGTAGAGAGAGAGAGACAGCAGGTGCGGTAGAGAGAGAGACAGCAGGTGCGGTAGAGAAAGAGACAGCAGGTGCGGTAGAGAGAGAGACAGCAGGTGCGGTAGAGAGAGAGACAGCAGGTGCGGTAGAGAGAGAGACAGCAGGTGCGGTAGAGAGAGAGACAGCAGGTGCAGTAGAGAGAGAGAGACAGCAGGTGCAGTAGAGAGAGAGAGACAGCAGGTGCAGTAGAGAGAGAGACAGCAGGTGCGGTAGAGAGAGAGACAGCAGGTGCGGTAGAGAGAGAGAGACAGCAGGTGCGATAGAGAGAGAGACAGCAGGTGCGGTAGAGAGAGAGACAGCAGGTGCGGTAGAGAGAGAGAGACAGCAGGTGCGGTAGAGAGAGAGACAGCAGGTGCGGTAGAGAGAGAGACAGCAGGTGCGGTAGAGAGAGAGAGACAGCAGGTGCAGTAGAGAGAGAGAGAGACAGCAGGTGCAGTAGAGAGAGAGAGAGACAGCAGGTGCGGTAGAGAGAGAGAGACAGCAGGTGCGGTAGAGAGAGAGAGACAGCAGGTGCGGTAGAGAGAGAGAGACAGCAGGTGCGGTAGAGAGAGAGAGACAGCAGGTGCGGTAGAGAGAGAGAGACAGCAGGTGCGATAGAGAGAGAGACAGCAGGTGCGGTAGAGAGAGAGACAGCAGGTGCGGTAGAGAGAGAGAGACAGCAGGTGCGATAGAGAGAGAGACAGCAGGTGCGGTAGAGAGAGAGAGACAGCAGGTGCGATAGAGAGAGAGACAGCAGGTGCGGTAGAGAGAGAGAGACAGCAGGTGCGGTAGAGAGAGAGACAGCAGGTGCGGTAGAGAGAGAGAGACAGCAGGTGCGGTAGAGAGAGAGAGACAGCAGGTGCGGTAGAGAGAGAGACAGCAGGTGCAGTAGAGAGAGAGAGACTGCAGGTGCGGTAGAGAGAGAGAGACAGCAGGTGCGGTAGAGAGAGAGAGAGACAGCAGGTGCGGTAGAGAGAGAGAGACAGCAGGTGCGGTAGAGAGAGAGACAGCAGGTGCGGTAGAGAGAGAGACAGCAGGTGCGGTAGAGAGAGAGAGACAGCAGGTGCGGTAGAGAGAGAGACAGCAGGTGCGGTAGAGAGAGAGACAGCAGGTGCGGTAGAGAGAGAGAGACAGCAGGTGCGGTAGAGAGAGAGAGACAGCAGGTGCGGTAGAGAGAGAGAGACAGCAGGTGCGGTAGAGAGAGAGAGACAGCAGGTGCGGTAGAGAGAGAGAGACAGCAGGTGCGGTAGAGAGAGAGACAGCAGGTGCGGTAGAGAGAGAGAGACTGCAGGTGCGGTAGAGAGAGAGAGACAGCAGGTGCGGTAGAGAGAGAGAGAGACAGCAGGTGCGGTAGAGAGAGAGAGACAGCAGGTGCGGTAGAGAGAGAGACAGCAGGTGCGGTAGAGAGAGAGACAGCAGGTGCGGTAGAGAGAGAGACAGCAGGTGCGGTAGAGAGAGAGAGACAGCAGGTGCGGTAGAGAGAGAGACAGCAGGTGCGGTAGAGAGAGAGACAGCAGGTGCGGTAGAGAGAGAGAGACAGCAGGTGCGGTAGAGAGAGAGACAGCAGGTGCAGTAGAGAGAGAGAGACTGCAGGTGCGGTAGAGAGAGAGAGACAGCAGGTGCGGTAGAGAGAGAGAGAGACAGCAGGTGCGGTAGAGAGAGAGAGACAGCAGGTGCGGTAGAGAGAGAGACAGCAGGTGCGGTAGAGAGAGAGACAGCAGGTGCGGTAGAGAGAGAGAGACAGCAGGTGCGGTAGAGAGAGAGACAGCAGGTGCGGTAGAGAGAGAGACAGCAGGTGCGGTAGAGAGAGAGAGAGAGAGACAAAAAACAGCACATCCGGTGAACAGGTCAGGGTTCCATAGCCGCAAACAGAACAGTTGAAACTGGAGCAGCAGCACGACCAGGTGGACTGGGGACAGCCAGGAGTCATCAGGCCAGGTAGTCCTGAGGCGAGGGAGAAGGGGAGAGAGAGAGAGAGAATTAGAGGGAGCATACTTAAATTCACACAGGACACCAGATAAGACAGGAGAATTCCACCAGATATAACAGACTGCCCCTAGCCCCCCGACACATTGACTATTGCAACATAAATACTGGAGACTGAGACAGGAGGTGATCAAACGATACTGAATATATTCACGCGACACCAAATCATTTATTATAAAACACTGTTTTGCAATGATGTTCAAAAGTAGCCTCAATAGCACTCTGAATTTGTTCAATAGAAACTCTCGTTTGCAACTGTTGGACTAATTATTACACCCTAGATCAGCTAGATGCAGAGAAGAGTGTTCAAGGTGGTATTGAATGTGTCACTGTCTGTCACCTTGATTACTCAAATTTTTATAGGTCAGGTTGTATCTACCTCATGATGGGTATAGGAAACATTAGAGTATCATGTAGTATCCTAAACCTGTTACATTGAACTGGGTGAAGGACAGGATCCTAAACCCATCACTGTTACATTGAACTGGGTGAATATGAATGACAGTATCCTAAACCCATCACTGTTACATTGAACTGGGTGAATATGAATGACAGTATCCTAAACCTGTTACATTGAACTGAGTGAATATGAAGGACAGTATCCTAAACCCATCACTGTTACATTGAACTGGGTGAATGGAATATGAATGACAGTCATCCAATATGCTGTAACAGAAATAAGGCTCATGAAAAAAAAAAAAAGATAATCCTCCCTCATCTTAAACGACACCAACCACCACTGAATCGACCATGCACCTTCGCTAGTTACGGCTACTCTCACCCATGATCCTTAGCGATATTTTGCTGCCATTAAAGCTCCATTCAGCAATACGTCGCCATCTGGAGTTTCCCGTAGGAACACGAGGACGATGTCAGAGCTGCCAACATCTACTGGTTGTAAAGATATACACTGATATGTCTTTGGAACGTTCCGTGCATTCTGTTCACATAGTAGCTCTCTGTAAGAGATGCTGCCATACACACACCCAAAACAATAATCACTAAATCAAACAAAAAGAAGGGAGAGGAGAAAGGGTGTGTGGTGTCATTTCCTGTAGCACCAGACGCATGGGGTATCACGTCTGTGAAGCAACATGAATGTGTGTTGGTGGGGAACATGCGTGTATGGTGTCATGTGTCCTTCCTCCCTTCCCTTCCCTCTCCTCTCCTTCCTCCCTTCCCTTCCCTCTCCTCCCCTTCCTCCCTTCCTCTCCTCTCCTCCCCTTCCCTCTCATTCCTTCTCCTCCCTTTCACCATTCCTCACTATTTTCCCTCCCTCTTTCTATTCCACCCTCCTCCTCCTCGTTCATGCCCTCTTTCCTACTTTTATCTCTCTCCTCCTCCCTGCCTTTCTCTCTCTCCTCTCCTCCCCTCCCTTCTACCTTTCTCTCTCTCCTCTCCCCCTCCTCCTCCCTACCTCTCCCTCTCCTCCTCCTCCTCCCTGCCTTTCTCTCTCTCTCCTCTCCTTCTCTCTCTCCTCTCCCCCTCCTCCTCCCTACCTCTCTCTCCCTCTCCTCCTCCTCCTCCCTGCCTTTCTCTCTCTCTCCTCTCCTTCTCTCTCTCCTCTCCCCCTCCTCCTCCCTACCTCTCTCTCCCTCTCTTCCTCCTCCCTGCCTTTCTCTCTCTCTCTCCTCTCTCTTCCTCTCCTCCCCTCCCTTCTACCCTTCTCTCTCTCCTCATCCTCCCGCTCTCTTCTTCTACCATTTAATCTCTTCTCTCCTTCCTTCTTTGCCTCCCTCTCTCCTGTCCTCTATCAGCTGTGCCTGCCAGGCATGAACATGAAAATACTCCACCGGAGCAACCCTACTGTGTGTGTGTGTGTGTGTGTGTGTGTGTGTGTGTGACCGTGAGTAAAGCACAGTGAGTAAAGCACAGTACAATACCGTACAATACTGTACAGTACAGTACAATACAGCACATTACAATACTGTGGAGCACAGTACAATACAGCGCACCACAGTACAATACAGCACAAAACAGCACAGCACAATACAGTACAATACATTACAGTATAGTACAATACAGCACAATACAATACAGTACAGTACAACACAGTACAATACAGCACAATACAGTACAGTACAATACAGTCCAATGCAGTCCAATACTCTACAGTGCAATACAGTACAATGCAGCACAGTACAGTACAATACAGCACGTACTGTACAATACAGCACAATACAGTGCAATACAGTACAATACTCTACAGTACAATACAGCACAATACAGTGCAATACAGTACAATACTCTACAGTACAATACTGTACAGTACTGTGGAGCACAGTGCAATACAGCGCACTACAGTACAATACAGCACAAAACAGCACAGCACAATACAGTACAATACATTACAGTATAGTACAATACAGCACAATACAGTACAAAACAGCACAGTAAAGCACAGTACAGTACAATACAGTGCAATACAGTACAGTACAATACAGCACAACACAGTACAATACAGCACAATACAGTACAGTACAATACAGTCCAATGCAGTACAATACTCTACAGTGCAATACAGTACAATGCAGCACAGTACAGTGCAATACAGCACAGTACAGTACAATACAGCACATACTGTACAATACAGCACAATACAGTGCACTACAGTACAATACAGCACAATATAGCACAATACAGTACAATAGTCTACAGTACAATACAGCACAATACAGTACAATAGTCTACAGTACAATACAGCACAATACAATACAATTCAATACAGTACAATACTTTAGAGTACAACACAATACAGTACAGTACTCTGCATTTAGAAGAGGACTGTAGAGTAAAGTACAATACAATATGGAACAGTAGAGTAGAGCAGTGGTTCCCAAACTGTGGGTTTCATCTCCCCAGGGGTGTCGGCAGGAGGTGGGTTTCATCTCCCCAGGGGTGTCGGCAGGAGGTGGGTTTCATCTCCCCAGGGGTGTCGGCAGGAGGTGGGTTTCATCTCCCCAGGGGTGTCGGTAAGAGGTGGGTTTCATCTCCCCAGGGGTGTCGGCAGGAGGTGGGTTTCTCCCCAGGGGTGTCGGTAAGAGGTGCGTTTCATCTCCCCAGGGGTGTCGGTAAGAGGTGGGTTTCATCTCCCCAGGGGTGTCGGCAGGAGGTGGGTTTCATCTCCCCAGGGGTGTTGGCAGGAGGTGCGTTTCATCTCCCCAGGGGTGTCGGTAAGAGGTGGGTTTCATCTCCCCAGGGGTGTCGGCAGGAGGTGGGTTTCATCTCCCTAGGGGTGTTGGCAGGAGGTGCGTTTCATCTCCCCAGGGGTGTCGGCAGGAGGTGGGTTTCTCCCCAGGGGTGTCGGTAAGAGGTGCGTTTCATCTCCCCAGGGGTGTCGGTAAGAGGTGGGTTTCATCTCCCCAGGGGTGTCGGCAGGAGGTGGGTTTCATCTCCCCAGGGGTGTTGGCAGGAGGTGCGTTTCATCTCCCCAGGGGTGTCGGCAGGAGGTGGGTTTCTCCCCAGGGGTGTTGGCAGGAGGTGCGTTTCATCTCCCCAGGGGTGTCGGCAGGAGGTGGGTTTCTCCCCAGGGGTGTCGGCAGGAGGTGCGTTTCATCTCCCCAGGGGTGTCGGCAGGAGGTGCGTTTCATCTCCCCAGGGGTGTCGGCAGGAGGTGCATTTCATCTCCCCAGGGGTGTCGGCAGGAGGTGCGTTTCATCTCCCCAGGGGTGTCGGCAGGAGGTGCGTTTCATCTCCCCAGGGGTGTCGGTAGGAGGTGGGTTTCATCTCCCCAGGGGTGTCGGCAGGAGGTGCGTTTCATCTCCCCAGGGTTGTTGGCAGGAGGTGCGTTTCATCTCCCCAGGGGTGTCGGCAGGAGGTGGGTTTCTCCCCAGGGGTGTCGGCAGGAGGTGCGTTTCATCTCCCCAGGGCTGTCGGCAGGAGGTGCACAGGGGTCCAGCTTTCAACTTACTTTTAAAAGTTGTAATAGTATAAAGCACAAGGTGTCCTTTCTAAATAGGAGAGTACGTCATCAGCGTTCCTCTTGTCATGTTAGTCAAAAGCATACCTTAGAGAGCTATTTATACAGTGCGTTTGGAAAGTATTCAGACCCCTTGACTTTTTCCACATTTTGTTACGTTACAGCTTTATTCTAAAATGGATTAAATGAATTGTTTTCCTCGTCAATCTACAAGCAATACCTAGTAATGACAAAGCGAAAAACAGGTTTTTAGAAACTTTTGCAAATTTATAACAAATTTAAAAAGGAATATCTTATTTACATAAGTATTCAGACTCTTTGCTGTGAGACTCAAAATTGAGCTCAGGCGCATCCTGTTTCCATTGATCATCCTTGAGATGTTTCTACAACTTGCTTGGAGTTCACCTGTAAAATCAATTGATTGGACATCATTTGGAAAGACACACACCTGTCTATATAAGGTCCCACAGTTGTCAGAGCAAAAACCAAGCCATGAGGTGGAAGGAATTGTCCGTAGAGTTCTGAGACAGGATTGCGTCGAGGCACAGATTTGGGGGAGGGTACCAAAAAATGTCTGCAGCATTGAAGAACCCCAAGAACACAGTGGCCTCCATAATTCTTAAATGGAAGAAGATTGGATGTTTGGAACCGTCAAAACTCTTCCTAGAGCTGGTCGGGAGGTGACCAAGAACCCGATGGTCACTCTGAAAGAGCTCCAGAGTTCTTCTGTGGAGATGAGAGAACCTTCCAGAAGGACAACCATCTCCGCAGCACTCCACCAATCAGGCCTTTATGGTAGAGTGGCCAGATGGAAGCCACTCCTCAGTAAAAGGCACATGACATCCTGCTTGGACTTTGGCCTGAATGCCAAGTGTCACATCTGGAGGAAACCTGGCACCATCCCTATGGTGAAGCATGGTGGTGGCAGCATCATGTTGTGTGGCTATTTTTCAGTGGCAGGTGTAACAGTGTAGGTTCCGTCCCTCTCTTCGCCCCAACCCGGGCTCGAACCAGGGACCCTTGCACACATCAACAACTGACACCCCACGAAGCATCGTTACCCAACGCAAGGGGAAACCCTACTTCAAGTCTCAGAGCGAGTGACGTCACTGATTGAAACGCTATTAGCGCGCACCACCGCTAACTAACTAGCCATTTCACATCGGTTACACAGGGACTGGGAGACTAGTAAGGATCGAGGGAAAGATGAACGGAGCAAAGTACAGAGAGATTCTTGATGAAAACCTGCTCCAGAGTGCTCAGGACCTCAGACTGGGGTGAAGTTTTACCTTCCAACAGGACAATGACCCTAAGCACACAGCCAAGACAACGCAGGAGTGGCTTCGGGACAAGTCTCTGAATGTCCGTGAGTGGCCGAGCCAGATCCCAGCCGGTGCCCAGACTTGAACCCGGTCGAACATCTCTGGAGAGACCTGAAAATAGCTGTGCAGCAACGCTCCCCATCCAACCTGACAGAGCTTGAGAGGATCTGCAGAGAAGAATGGGAGAAACTCCCCAAATACAGGTGAGGCTTTAATCAAAGCCAAAGGTGCGTCAACAATGTACTGAGTGAAGATATTTTTTTCTCTAAATGTACAAACATTTCTAAAAACTTGTTTTTGCTTTGTCATTTTGAGGTATGAGATTCATTAGGTGAAAAAACTATTTGATATGTGCTGTAAGTTGCCAGACATGTCAAGATCAACTAGCCCATGTCAGCTAACGTGCTTAGCCCATATCAGCTAATGTTTTTAGCCCATGTCAGCTAATGTTTTTAGCCCATGTCAGCTAACGTGTTTAGCCCATATCAGCTAACGTGTTTAGCCCATGTCAGCTAACGTTTTTAGCCCATGTCAGCTAACGTCTTTAGCTCATGTCAGCTAATGTTTTTAGCCCAGGTCAGCTAATGTTTTTAGCCCAGGTCAGCTAATGTTTTTAGCCCAGGTCAGCTAACGTTTTTAGCCCATGTCAGCTAACGTGTTAAGCTCATGTCTGCTATGGTTATTAGCTCATGTCAGCTAATGTGTTTAGCTCATGTCAGCTAATGTGTTTAGCTCATGTCAGCTAATGTTTTTAGCTCATGTCAGCTAACGTGTTTAGCTCATGTAAGCTAATGTTTTTAGCCCATGTCAGCTAATGTTTTTAGCCCATGTTAGCTAACGTTTTTAGCCCATGTCAGCTAACGTAATTAGCTCATGTCAGCTAATGTTTTTAGCCCATGTCAGCTAACGTTATTAGCTCATGTCAGCTAATGCTTTTAGCCCATGTCAGCTAACGTGTTTAGCTCATGTAAGCTAACGTGTTTAGCTCATGTCAGCTAATGTTATTAGCTCATGTCAGCTAATGTTATTAGCTCATGTCAGCTAATGTTATTAGCTCATGTCAGCTAATGTTATTAGCTCATGTCAGCTAATGTGTTTAGCTCATGTCAGCTAATATGTTTAGCTCATGTAAGCTAATGTGTTTAGCTCATGTAAGCTAACGTAATTAGCTCATGTCAGCTAACGTTTTTAGCCTATGTCAGCTAATGTTTTTAGCCCATGTCAGCTAATGTTTTTAGCCCATGTCAGCTAATGTTATTAGCTCATGTCAGCTAATGTGTTTAGCTCATGTCAGCTAATATGTTTAGCTCATGTAAGCTAACGTGTTTAGCTCATGTAAGCTAACGTAATTAGCTCATGTCAGCTAACGTTTTTAGCATATGTCAGCTAATGTTTTTAGCCCATGTCAGCTAACGTTATTAGCTCATGTCAGCTAATGCTTTTAGCCCATGTCAGCTAACGTGTTTAGCCCATGTCAGCTAACGTTTTTAGCCCATGTCAGCTAACGTCTTTAGCTCATGTCAGCTAATGCTTTTAGCCCATGTCAGCTAATGTTTTTAAGCCCATGTTAGCTAACGTTTTTAGCCCATGTCAGCTAACGTAATTAGCTCATGTCAGATAATGTTTTTAGCCCATGTCAGCTAACGTTATTAGCTCATGTCAGCTAACGTGTTTAGCCCATATCAGCTAACGTGTTTAGCCCATGTCAGCTAACGTTTTTAGCCCATGTCAGCTAACGTCTTTAGCTCATGTCAGCTAATGTTTTTAGCCCATGTCAGCTAACGTGTTTAGCCCATATCAGCTAACGTGTTTAGCCCATGTCAGCTAACGTTTTTAGCCCATGTCAGCTAACGTCTTTAGCTCATGTCAGCTAATGTTTTTAGCCCAGGTCAGCTAATGTTTTTAGCCCAGGTCAGCTAATGTTTTTAGCCCAGGTCAGCTAACGTTTTTAGCCCATGTCAGCTAACGTGTTAAGCTCATGTCTGCTATGGTTATTAGCTCATGTCAGCTAATGTTATTAGCTCATGTCAGCTAATGTGTTTAGCTCATGTCAGCTAATGTTTTTAGCTCATGTCAGCTAACGTGTTTAGCTCATGTAAGCTAATGTTTTTAGCCCATGTCAGCTAATGTTTTTAGCCCATGTTAGCTAACGTTTTTAGCCCATGTCAGCTAACGTAATTAGCTCATGTCAGCTAATGTTTTTAGCCCATGTCAGCTAACGTTATTAGCTCATGTCAGCTAATGCTTTTAGCCCATGTCAGCTAACGTGTTTAGCTCATGTAAGCTAACGTGTTTAGCTCATGTCAGCTAATGTTATTAGCTCATGTCAGCTAATGTTTTTAGCCCATGTCAGCTAACGTTATTAGCTCATGTCAGCTAATGCTTTTAGCCCATGTCAGCTAACGTGTTTAGCTCATGTCAGCTAATGTTATTAGCTCATGTCAGCTAATGTGTTTAGCTCATGTCAGCTAATATGTTTAGCTCATGTAAGCTAATGTGTTTAGCTCATGTAAGCTAACGTAATTAGCTCATGTCAGCTAACGTTTTTAGCCTATGTCAGCTAATGTTTTTAGCCCATGTCAGCTAATGTTATTAGCTCATGTCAGCTAATGTGTTTAGCTCATGTCAGCTAATATGTTTAGCTCATGTAAGCTAATGTGTTTAGCTCATGTAAGCTAACGTAATTAGCTCATGTCAGCTAACGTTTTTAGCCTATGTCAGCTAATGTTTTTAGCCCATGTCAGCTAATGTTATTAGCTCATGTCAGCTAATGTGTTTAGCTCATGTCAGCTAATATGTTTAGCTCATGTAAGCTAATGTGTTTAGCTCATGTCAGCTAACGTAATTAGCTCATGTCAGCTAACGTTTTTAGCCTATGTCAGCTAATGTTTTTAGCCCATGTCAGCTAACGTTATTAGCTCATGTCAGCTAATGCTTTTAGCCCATGTCAGCTAACGTTATTAGCTCATGTCAGCTAATGCTTTTAGCCCATGTCAGCTAATGTTTTTAAGCCCATGTTAGCTAACGTTTTTAGCCCATGTCAGCTAACGTAATTAGCTCATGTCAGCTAATGTTTTTAGCCCATGTCAGCTAACGTTATTAGCTCATGTCAGCTAACGTGTTTAGCCCATATCAGCTAACGTGTTTAGCCCATGTCAGCTAACGTTTTTAGCCCATGTCAGCTAACGTCTTTAGCTCATGTCAGCTAATGTTTTTAGCCCATGTCAGCTAACGTGTTTAGCCCATATCAGCTAACGTGTTTAGCCCATGTCAGCTAACGTTTTTAGCCCATGTCAGCTAACGTCTTTAGCTCATGTCAGCTAATGTTTTTAGCCCAGGTCAGCTAATGTTTTTAGCCCAGGTCAGCTAATGTTTTTAGCCCAGGTCAGCTAACGTTTTTAGCCCATGTCAGCTAACGTGTTAAGCTCATGTCTGCTATGGTTATTAGCTCATGTCAGCTAATGTTATTAGCTCTTGTCAGCTAATGTGTTTAGCTCATGTCAGCTAATGTTTTTAGCTCATGTCAGCTAACGTGTTTAGCTCATGTAAGCTAATGTTTTTAGCCCATGTCAGCTAATGTTTTTAGCCCATGTTAGCTAACGTTTTTAGCCCATGTCAGCTAACGTAATTAGCTCATGTCAGCTAATGTTTTTAGCCCATGTCAGCTAACGTTATTAGCTCATGTCAGCTAATGCTTTTAGCCCATGTCAGCTAACGTGTTTAGCTCATGTAAGCTAACGTGTTTAGCTCATGTCAGCTAATGTTATTAGCTCATGTCAGCTAATGTTTTTAGCCCATGTCAGCTAACGTTATTAGCTCATGTCAGCTAATGCTTTTAGCCCATGTCAGCTAACGTGTTTAGCTCATGTAAGCTAACGTGTTTAGCTCATGTCAGCTAATGTTATTAGCTCATGTCAGCTAATGTTATTAGCTCATGTCAGCTAATGTTATTAGCTCATGTCAGCTAATGTTATTAGCTCATGTCAGCTAATGTGTTTAGCTCATGTCAGCTAATATGTTTAGCTCATGTAAGCTAATGTGTTTAGCTCATGTAAGCTAACGTAATTAGCTCATGTCAGCTAACGTTTTTAGCCTATGTCAGCTAATGTTTTTAGCCCATGTCAGCTAATGTTATTAGCTCATGTCAGCTAATGTGTTTAGCTCATGTCAGCTAATATGTTTAGCTCATGTAAGCTAATGTGTTTAGCTCATGTAAGCTAACGTAATTAGCTCATGTCAGCTAACGTTTTTAGCCTATGTCAGCTAATGTTTTTAGCCCATGTCAGCTAATGTTATTAGCTCATGTCAGCTAATGTGTTTAGCTCATGTCAGCTAATATGTTTAGCTCATGTAAGCTAATGTGTTTAGCTCATGTCAGCTAACGTAATTAGCTCATGTCAGCTAACGTTTTTAGCCTATGTCAGCTAATGTTTTTAGCCCATGTCAGCTAACGTTATTAGCTCATGTCAGCTAATGCTTTTAGCCCATGTCAGCTAACGTTATTAGCTCATGTCAGCTAATGCTTTTAGCCCATGTCAGCTAATGTTTTTAAGCCCATGTTAGCTAACGTTTTTAGCCCATGTCAGCTAACGTAATTAGCTCATGTCAGCTAATGTTTTTAGCCCATGTCAGCTAACGTTATTAGCTCATGTCAGCTAATGCTTTTAGCCCATGTCAGCTAACGTGTTTAGCTCATGTAAGCTAACGTGTTTAGCCCATGTCAGCTAATGTTTTTTAGCTCTTGTTTTTTTTTGCCCATAGATATTGTTGTAGTGTTTGAGTCATGGCAAAATGTATAGAATTGCAACAACATTAGCTTTAAAACAGAAAAAAAAAATCTGAACCCCATGACAAAATGTGTAGAATACGTCTCTCCACCAACAAGAGATATTTTGAGCCTGTAATCGAACCCACAAATGCTGAAGCTCCCGATACTCAACTAGTCTAAACAAGGCCAGTTTTATTGCTTCTTTAAATCAGAACAAACCGTTTTCAGCTATGCTAACATAATTGCAAAAGAGTTTTCTAATGATCAATTAGCCATTGAAAATGATAAACTTGACCTCCTTCTTCCCTCTATAGACCTCCCTCTTCCCTCTCTTTATAGACCTCCCTCTTCCCTCTATAGACCTCCTTCTTCCCTCTATAGACCTCCATCTTCCCTCTATAGACCTCCCTCTTCCCTCTATAGACCTCCTTCTTCCCTCTCTTTATAGACCTTCCTCTTCCCTCTATAGACCTCCCTCTTCCCTCTATAGACCTCCCTCTTCCCTCTATAGACCTCCCTCTTCCCTCTATAGACCTCCCTCATCCCTCTATAGACCTCCCTCTTCCATCTATAGACCCCCCTCTTCCCTCTATAGACCTCCCTCTTCCCTCTATAGACCTCCCTCTTCCCTCTATAGACCTCCCTCTTCCCTCTATAGACCTCCCTCTTCCCTCTATAGACCCCCCTCTTCCCTCTATAGACCTCCCTCTTCCCTCTATAGACCTCCCTCTTCCCTCTATAGACCCCCCTCTTCCCTCTATAGACCTCCCTCTTCCCTTTATAGACCTCCCTCATCCCTCTATAGACCTCTGCTTTCTGTCCATCAACTAGGTTTGATTTCCCATGATTGGCAAAGGTCAGGGGCTTAGGTGGAATGTGGGGTTAGCACAGGGCATGTGTGTGAAAGGTTGTGTGTCCGTATGTCCAGATTTCTTTGGAATTCAGGAGAACTGTGTGAAGAAACAAACTGTTCAGTTGACATAGTGTACTTTTACATCTGCACCTCTAGCGGCACTGTGCAGTTTGACATAGTATATTTTTGTCAACTTTGTCGCAATCATTTTTAATTATTTTTTCTCTCACTCACTCCCTCTGTCCCCTCCCTCTCTCTCCCGTCTCTCACTCACTCCCTCATTCCCCTCCCTCTCTCTCCCATCTCTCTCAATCACTCCCTCTGTCCCCTCCCTCTCTCTCCTGTCTCTCTCAATCACTCCCTCTGTCCCCTCCCTCTCTCTCCTGTCTCTCCCTCACTCACTCCCTCATTCCCCTCCCTCTCTCTCCCATCTCTCTCAATCACTCCCTCTGTCCCCTCCCTCTCTCTCCCGTCTCTCACTCACTCCCTCATTCCCCTCCCTCTCTCCCCTGTCTCTCTCTCACTCCCTCATTACCCTCCCTCTCTCTCCCATCTCTCTCAATCACTCCCTCTGTCCCCTCCCTCTCTCCCCCCTGTCCCTCTCTCACTCCCTCATTACCCTCCCTCTCTCTCCCATCTCTCTCAATCACTCCCTCTGTCCCCTCCCTCTCTCCCCCCTGTCCCTCTCTCACTCCCTCATTACCCTCCCTCTCTCTCCCCTGTCTCTCTCTCCCCTGTCTCTCCCTCACTCACTCCCTCTGTCCCCTCCCTCTCTCTCCCCTGTCTCTCTCTCCCCTGTCTCTCTCTCTCTCACTCCCTCTGTCCCCTACCTCTCTCTCCCCTGTCTCTCTCTCTCTCTCTCTCTCTCTCTCTCGCACTCCCTCATTTCCCTCCCTCTCTCTCACCATCTCTCTCTCTCACTCCCTCATTCCCCTCCCTCTCTCTCACCATCTCTCTCTCTCCCCTGTCTCTCTCTCTCACGCACTCCATCTTTACCCTCCCTCTCTCCCCCCTGTCTCTCTCACTCACTCTGTCCCCTCCCTCTATCTCCCCCCATTCTCCCTCTCAGGTTATGGTGCTTGGGGGGGGGGGGGGTTTCTCTGCTCCTGTATCTCCTGTAGTGTCTCTCTCCTCTCCTCTACTCCTCTCCACTCTACTCTGTCCTTGTCCCAGCCTCCTGGCACAGCCTCCATCCAACACCCAGTAGCCTGCCTACAGAGAGCTGTGATTGGTTAAGGGGAGTGGGACTGGACTAGAGTAGGCTGGGTTAGCAGGCAGGCAGGCGGGTCCCTGCTCTACTCTGCCTCTCTGCCTGTCTCTCAACAGATGGTGGAGGTTAGAGAGTGTCATCACATCACATAGAGATTGTGTTCTCCTTCTTCCAGAGGAGCTGAGCTGTGTGGTCCACCTCTCTTCTCTGTAACCAGCAGCAAGACCAGAACCCACCAAAACCAGAACTCTACATCAGTGAAACTGGTGTGCTCTCCTGACTTCCAGGTACTGTCTAACTTTCTCTCTCTTTCTGTCTCTCTTTCAGTTTTTCTTTTCACTCTTTTTATGCTCCCAGGTTTCTTTCTGCTGCTAGAAGGTGAGATAAATCTAGTTTTCAGTATAGTCTAGTAGAGAGATTAGAGGTGAGATTAATCTAGTTTTCAGTATAGTCTAGTAGAGAGATTAGAGTTGAGATTAATCTAGTTTTCAGTATAGTCTAGTAGAGATTAGAGTTGAGATTAATCTAGTTTTCAGTACAGTCTAGTAGAGAGATTAGAGTTGAGATTAATCTAGTTTTCAGTATAGTCTAGTAGAGAGATTAGAGTTTAGATTAATCTAGTTTTCAGTATGGTCTAGTGGAGAGATTAGAGTTGAGATTAATCTCGTTTTCAGTATGGTCTAGTGGAGAGATTAGAGTTGAGATTAATCTCGTTTTCAGTATGGTCTAGTAGAGAGATTAGAGTTGAAATTAATCTAGTTTTCAGTATAGTCTAGTAGAGAGATTAGAGTTGAGATTAATCTTGTTTTCAGTATAGTCTAGTAGAGAGATTAGAATTGAGATTAATCTAGTTTTCAGTATAGTCTAGTAGAGAGATTAGAGGTGAGATTAATCTAGTTTTCAGTATAGTCTAGTAGAGAGACTATACACCTCTGTCTCTGTTTGCAGTGATTTATGGAAACATGAGCTAAGAGACAGAGTTGTTTCACATGCGCTCAAGTCGGCACAGTACTTCAGTGTGTGTGTGTGTGTGTGTGTGTGTGTGTGTGTGTGTGTGTGTGTGTGTGTGTGTGTGTGTGTGTGTGTGTGTGTGTGTGTGTGTGTGTGTGTGTGTGTGTGTGTGTGTGTACCACCACTTTAGAGTTTTGCCTCTGAAGGTTCATTCAGGTTCATTCAGGTTCATTCAGGTTCATTCAGGTTAATTATGGAGGTTTTGTCCCTTTATCATAAATACTGCATTGCTTCATTCAGGTTCATTATGGAGTTTTTGAATTGAAAGTAGAAATAGAATTGTTCAGAAATCATGCTGTCTGTCTCTTATCATCCTAGATTTTGATTGGCCCAAAGCAGGGAGTTCAACTGCCATTTCCCATGTCTCCTAGGGACAGAGCCCCCGTTTATACTGGTGGCCAGCAGATAGGTGAAACAAAGAGCTCTTACCACCTGATCGAAATACTACCATTCCATCTCACACTGGTACCATACTGCATCGTAGGAGGGTGCTGTTGCTTTCAACTGATTTTGGGCCACAAAAAAAAAAAAAGGATCAATTGATCGTTTGTCCAATGTTGCGTTGGTTGGTTCAAGGAAATAACTCTTGCTGAAATACAGAATCAATCTGATCCTGGTATGAGACCTGGGTCCGTATCAGTTATCTGACAACGTACGTGTATAGATCTGTAGTGTATAGATCTGTAGTGTATAGAGCTGTAGTGTATAGAGCTGTAGTGTATAGAGATGTAGTGTATAGAGCTGTAGTGTATAGAGCTGTAGTGTATAGATCTGTAGTGTATAGAGCTGTAGTGTATAGAGCTGTAGTGTATAGATATGTAGTGTATAGAGCTGTAGTGTATAGAGCTGTAGTGTATAGAGCTGTAGTGAATAGATCTGTAGTGTATAGATCTGTAGTGTATAGAGCTGTAGTGTATAGATCTGTAGTGTATAGATCTGTAGTGTATAGAGCTGTAGTGTATAGAGCTGTAGTGTATAGATATGTAGTGTATAGAGCTGTAGTGTATAGAGCTGTAGTGTATAGAACTGTAGTGTATAGAGCTGTAGTGAATAGATCTGTAGTGTATAGATCTGTAGTGTATAGAGCTGTAGTGTATAGAGCTGTAGTGAATAGATCTGTAGTGTATAGATCTGTAGTGTATAGATCTGTAGTGTATAGAGCTGTAGTGTATAGATATGTAGTGTATAGATCTGTAGTGTATAGAGCTGTAGTGTATAGATCTTTAGTGTATAGAGCTGTAGTGAATAGATCTGTAGTGTATAGATCTGTAGTGTATAGAGCTGTAGTGTATAGAGCTGTAGTGTATAGAGCTGTAGTGAATAGATCTGTAGTGTATAAAGCTGAAGTGTATAGAGCTGTAGTGTATAGAGCGGTAGTGTATAGATCTGTAGTGTCAGAAGTGGTGTTTTTTCCAGTTGTGACATGTATGTATTTTATATTTTAACACAACAGGAGTTATTTTGACAAATGTATTCTCCTCCGCACGTTGTTGTGTTTGATTTAGTAGATTATTTTCTTAACCCCCCCCCCCAAAAAAGATATACATGTACTATTGTAAAGTGGTTGTTCCACTGGATATCACAAGGTGAATGCACCAATTTGTAAGTCGCTCTGGATAAGAGCGTCTGCTAAATGACTTAAATGTAAATGTAAATGTACTACAGAGTGTATATGTGTTGTAGTAGTACTACAGAGTGTATATGTGTTGTAGTAGTACTACAGAGTGTATATGTGTTGTAGTAGTACTACAGAGTGTATATGTGTTGTAGTAGTACTACAGAGTGTATATGTGTTGTAGTAGTACTACAGAGTGTATATGTGTTGTAGTAGTACTACAGAGTGTATATGTGTTGTAGTAGTACTACAGAGTGTATATGTGTTGTAGTAGTACTACAGAGTGTATATGTGAATCTAAACAGTCTCCTGTAAAGGTTCCTTGGGTTTTTAAGAGCACAGCTTGAAGGAAATGTGAACAGAGTGTGGGAGTCTGCACACACACACACAGACACACACACACACAGACACGCACACAGACACACACACAGACACACAGACACACACACACACACACACAGACACACACACACACACACACACACACACACACACACACACACACACACACACACACACACACACACACACACACACACTGCAGTCGTCTATTTTGGTTGCAGAGAGTTCACAATAGAAGCCTCAAGTCTTTGCACAATCCCTCTCCAGAGTGAGAGAGGTCATGTCAGGCGAATAACTCACCCACCTGCTCTCTGTGTGTCTTATGTTATGCTGGTATTTATGGTCACTCTTCACCTCTCTCTTCTCAACCATAATGAGCGGTTCCTGAAGGACTGTGTCCTTCGTTTTTCACCTCCCTCATACAACTTACAGTCCTGTCCATTCACTGAGCTTATGGCTGATTATATTCACATGGGATCTGTGCTTTGTTGCAGTGAGTGGGAGCGAATGGGAGGGAAAGACAGAGAGAGAGAAAAGTCCTTTTCTGTGTCCTTTGTTGAAGTGTTACTGCACGTGGATGCAACATGGGCATACATAGAGAACAAGAGAGGGAGGAGGGGAGGGAGGGGGGAGGGGGGAGGGAGGGATGAAGAGGAGATAGGGGGGAACAGGAATAGAGAGAGGGGGACAGGAGGAGAGAGAGGGGGAATAGGAGGAGAGAGAGGGGGAAGAGGAGGAGAGAGAGGGGGGGCAGGAGGAGAGAGAGGGGAACAGGAGGAGAGAGAGGGGGAAGAGGAGAGAGGGGGAAGAGGAGGAGAGAGAGGGGGAAGAGGAGGAGAGAGAGGGGGAAGAGGAGGAGAGAGAGGGGGAAGAGGAGGAGAGAGAGGGGGGACAGGAGGAGAGAGGGGGGGAACAGGAGGAGAGAGGGGGGACAGGAGGAGAGAGTGGGGACAGGAATAGAGAGAGGGGGAACAGGAGGAGAGAGAGGGGGAACAGGAGGAGAGAGAAGGGGTACAGGAGGAGAGAGAGGGGGACAGGAGAGAGGGGGAATAGGAGAGAGGGGGAAGAGGAGGAGAGAGAGGGGGAACAGGAGGAGAGAGAGGGAACAGGAGGAGAGAGAGGGGCAACAGGAGGAGAGAGAGGGAACAGGAGGAGAGGGGGAACAGGAGGAGAGAGAGGGGGAACAGGAGGAGAAAGAGGGGGGACAGGAGGAGAGAGAGGGGGGACAGGAGGAGAGAGAGGGGGGACAGGAATAGAGAGAGGGGGACAGGAGAGAGGGGGAATAGGAGAGAGGGGGAACAGGAGGAGAGAGGGGGGACAGGAATAGAGAGAGGGGGAACAGGAGGAGAGAGAGGGGGAACAGGAGGAGAGAGAGGGGGAACAGGAGGAGAGAGAAGGGGAACAGGAGGAGAGAGAGGGGGAACAGGAGGAGAGAGAAGGGGAACAGGAGGAGAGAGGGGGGGACAGGAATAGAGAGAGGGGGAACAGGAGAGAGGGGGAAGAGGAGAGAGGGGGAACAGGAGGAGAGAGAGGGGGGACAGGAGGAGAGAGTGGGGACAGGAATAGAGAGAGGGAGGACAGGAATAGAGAGAGGGGGAACAGGAGGAGAGAGAGGGGGGACAGGAGGAGAGAGAGGGAACAGGAGGAGAGAGGGGGAACAGGAGGAGAGAGAGGGGGACAGGAGGAGAGAGAGGGGGACAGGAGAGAGGGGGAATAGGAGAGAGGGGGAAGAGGAGGAGAGAGAGGGGGAACAGGAGGAGAGAGAGGGAACAGGAGGAGAGAGGGGGAACAGGAGGAGAGAGAGGGGGACAGGAGGAGAGAGAGGGGGAATAGGAGAGAGGGGGAAGAGGAGGAGAGAGAGGGGGAACAGGAGGAGAGAGAGGGAACAGGAGGGAGGAGAGGGGGAACAGGAGGAGAGAGAGGGGGACAGGAGGAGAGAGAGGGGGAATAGGAGAGAGGGGGAAGAGGAGGAGAGAGAGGGGGAACAGGAGGAGAGAGAGGGAACAGGAGGAGAGAGGGGGAACAGGAGGAGAGAGAGGGGGAAGAGAAGGAGACAGAGGGGGAACAGGAGGAGAGAGGGGGAACAGGAGGAGAGAGGGGGAACAGGAGGAGAGAGAGGGGGACAGGAGGAGAGAGAGGGGGAATAGGAGAGAGGGGGAAGAGGAGGAGAGAGAGGGGGAACAGGAGGAGAGAGAGGGAACAGGAGGAGAGAGGGGGAACAGGAGGAGAGAGAGGGAACAGGAGGAGAGACGGGGAACAGGAGGAGAGAGGGGGAAGAGAAGGAGACAGAGGGGGAACAGGAGGAGAGAGAGGGGGGACAAGAGGAGAGAGAGTGGGGACAGGAGGAGAGAGAGGGGGGACAGGAGGAGAGAGAGGGAAGAAGAGAAGACAGAGGAGAAGAGGGAGAAAGAGAGGCCTCTTAGGAGTGCTTGCTCCATTATTATATAGGCTTGCACAAACACACAGACACTAACACACACACGTTATCAGAAACACACACACACACACACACACACACACACACACACACACACACACACACACACACACACACACACACACACAGACAATCTCTTCTGAGCATGGGCATTCACACGAACAGAAACAGGCAAATGGTTGCAGTCCTTGTCTTGTCATCCCTGTTGTCCCCTGATCCGCTCCCCCGGGAGCAGCAATCTGTTTCTGATTGTGAAGAGAAAGGGCCCTGCCTGTATCACTTACCACTAAGCAGGCCGTCAGAATGCACATCTATCCACTGTCATTACAATAAATCATTTATTGAATCAAATATTGAATGAGAGTGAAAGAGAGGGAGAGATGAAGAGAGAGACACAGAGAGAGAGAGAGAGAGAGAGAGAGAGAGAGAGAGAGAGAGAGAGAGGGGGGTGATGGCTGAGTGCTGTGTTCATCACCCCAGTCCCTTCTATTGCCCCCTCCCTCCCTCCCTCCTTCCCTTCCTCCCTCCCTCCTCCCTCCTTCCTCCCTCCCTCCCTCCCTCCCTCCCTCCCTCCCTCCCTCCCTCCCTCCCTCCCTCCCTCCCTCCCTCCTTCCCTTCCTCCCTCCCTCCTTCCCTTCCTCCCTCCCTCCCTCCCTCCCTCCCTCCCTCCCTCCCTCCCTCCCTCCCTTCCTCCCTCACTCCCTCCCTTCCTTCCTCCCTCCCTCCCTCCCTCCCTCCCTCCCTCCCTCCCTCCCTCCCTTCCTCCCTCCCTCCCTCCCTCCTTCCCTTCCTCCCTCCCTCCCTCCTTCCCTTCCTCCCTCCCTCCCTCCCTCCCTCCCTCCCTAATACACACAAAAGAAAACAAACAGCAACAAATAATAATCTACATCTAAAAGGGCTCATGTGTATGACAGGGCTGGATCTACTGTTATATAACGACAGACCAGCTAGATCTACTGTTATATAACGACAGACCAGCTAGATCTACTGTTATATAACGACAGACCAGCTAGATCTACTGTTATATAACGACAGACCAGCTAGATCTACTGTTATATAACGACAGACCAGCTAGATCTACTGTTATATAACGACAGACCAGCTAGATCTACTGTTATATAACGACAGACCAGCTAGATCTACTGTTATATAACGACAGACCAGCTAGATCTACTGTTATATAACGACAGACCAGCTAGATCTACTGTTATATAACGACAGACCAGCTAGATCTACTGTTATATAACGACAGACCAGCTAGATCTACTGTTATATAACGACAGACCAGCTAGATCTACTGTTATATAACGACAGACCAGCTAGATCTACTGTTATATAACGACAGACCAGCTAGATCTACTGTCTCTATGACAGACCAGCTAGATCTACTGTCTCTGTTATATAACGACAGACCAGCTAGATCTACTGTCTCTGTTATATAACGACAGACCAGCTAGATCTACTGTCTCTGTTATATAACGACAGACCAGCTAGATCTACTGTCTCATATAACGACAGACCAGCTAGATCTACTGTCTCTATGACAGACCAGCTAGATCTACTGTCTCTGTTATATAACGACAGACCAGCTAGATCTACTGTCTCTGTTATATAACGACAGACCAGCTAGATCTACTGTCTCTGTTATATAACGACAGACCAGCTAGATCTACTGTCTCTGTTATATAACGACAGACCAGCTAGATCTACTGTCTCTGTTATATAACGACAGACAGCTAGATCTACGTCTCTATGACAGACCAGCTAGATCTACTGTCTCTGATAAACGACAGACCAGCTAGATCTACTGTCTCTGTTTATGACAGACCAGCTAGATCTACTGTCTCTATGACAGACCAGCTAGATCTACTGTCTCTGTTATATAACGACAGACCAGCTAGATCTACTGTCTCTATGACAGACCAGCTAGATCTACTGTCTCTGTTATATAACGACAGACCAGCTAGATCTACTGTCTCTATGACAGACCAGCTAGATCTACTGTCTCTATGACAGACCAGCTAGATCTACTGTCTCTATGACAGACCAGCTAGATCTACTGTCTCTGTTATATAACGACAGACCAGCTAGATCTACTGTCTCTATGACAGACCAGCTAGATCTACTGTCTCTGTTATATAACGACAGACCAGCTAGATCTACTGTCTCTGTTATATAACGACAGATCAGCTAGATCTACTGTCTCTATGACAGACCAGCTAGATCTACTGTCTCTGTTATATAACGACAGACCAGCTAGATCTACTGTCTCTGTTATATAACGACAGACCAGCTAGATCTACTGTCTCTATGACAGACCAGCTAGATCTACTGTCTCTATGACAGACCAGCTAGATCTACTGTCTCTATGACAGACCAGCTAGATCTACTGTCTCTATGACAGACCAGCTAGATCTACTGTCTCTATGACAGACCAGCTAGTTCTACTGTCTCTGTTATATAATGACAGACCAGCTAGATCTACTGTCTCTATGACAGACCAGCTAGATCTACTGTCTCTATGACAGACCAGCTAGATCTACTGTCTCTATGACAGACCAGCTAGTTCTACTGTCTCTGTTATATAATGACAGACCAGCTAGATCTACTGTCTCTGTTATATAATGACAGACCAGCTAGATCTGCTGTCTCTGTTATATAATGACAGACCAGCTAGATCTACTGTCTCTGTTATATAATGACAGACCAGCTAGATCTACTGTCTCTATGACAGACCAGCTAGATCTACTGTCTCTGTGACAGACCAGCTAGATCTACTGTCTCTGTGACAGACCAGCTAGATCTACTGTCTCTGTGACAGACCAGCTAGATCTACTATCTCTGTTATATAATGACAGACCAGCTAGATCTACTATCTCTGTCATATAATGACAGACCAGCTAGATCTACTGTCTCTATGACAGACCAGCTAGTTCTACTGTCTCTGTTATATAATGACAGACCAGCTAGTTCTACTGTCTCTGTTATATAATGACAGACCAGCTAGATCTACTGTCTCTGTTATATAACGACAGACCAGCTAGATCTACTGTCTCTATGACAGACCAGCTAGTTCTACTGTCTCTGTTATATAACGACAGACCAGCTAGATCTACTGTCTCTATGACAGACCAGCTAGATCTACTGTCTCTATGACAGACCAGCTAGATCTACTGTCTCTATGACAGACCAGCTAGATCTACTGTCTCTATGACAGACCAGCTAGTTCTACTGTCTCTGTTATATAAATGACAGACCAGCTAGATCTACAGTCTCTGTTATATAATGACAGACCAGCTAGATCTACTGTCTCTGTTATATAATGACAGACCAGCTAGATCTACTGTCTCTGTTATATAATGACAGACCAGCTAGATCTACTGTCTCTATGACAGACCAGCTAGATCTACTGTCTCTGTGACAGACCAGCTAGATCTACTGTCTCTGTGACAGACCAGCTAGATCTACTGTCTCTGTGACAGACCAGCTAGATCTACTATCTCTGTTATATAATGACAGACCAGCTAGATCCACTGTCTCTGTTATATAATGACAGACCAGCTAGATCTACTGTCTCTGTTATATAATGACAGACCAGCTAGATCTACTGTCTCTGTTATATAATGACAGACCAGCTAGATGTACTGTCTCTGTTATATAATGACAGACCAGCTAGTTCTACTGTCTCTGTTATATAATGACAGACCAGCTAGATCTACTGTCTCTATGACAGACCAGCTAGTTCTACTGTCTCTGTTATATAATGACAGACCAGCTAGATCTACTGTCTCTGTTATATAACGACAGACCAGCTAGATCTACTGTCTCTTATGACACACCAGCTAGTTCTACTGTCTCTGTTATATAACGACAGACCAGCTAGATCTACTGTCTCTATGACAGACCAGCTAGATCTACTGTCTCTATGACAGACCAGCTAGATCTACTGTCTCTATGACAGACCAGCTAGTTCTACTGTCTCTGTTATATAATGACAGACCAGCTAGATCTACTGTCTCTATGACAGACCAGCTAGATCTACTGTCTCTGTGACAGACCAGCTAGTTCTACTGTCTCTGTTATATAATGACAGACCAGCTAGATCTACTGTCTCTATGACAGACCAGCTAGATCTACTGTCTCTATGACAGACCAGCTAGATCTACTGTCTCTATGACAGACCAGCTAGATCTACTGTCTCTATGACAGACCAGCTAGTTCTACTGTCTCTGTTATATAAATGACAGACCAGCTAGATCTACTGTCTCTGTTATATAATGACAGACCAGCTAGATCTACTGTCTCTGTTATATAATGACAGACCAGCTAGATCTACTGTCTCTGTTATATAATGACAGACCAGCTAGATCTACTGTCTCTATGACAGACCAGCTAGATCTACTGTCTCTGTGACAGACCAGCTAGATCTACTGTCTCTGTGACAGACCAGCTAGATCTACTGTCTCTGTGACAGACCAGCTAGATCTACTATCTCTGTTATATAATGACAGACCAGCTAGATCTACTGTCTCTGTTATATAATGACAGACCAGCTAGATCTACTGTCTCTGTTATATAATGACAGACCAGCTAGATCTACTGTCTCTGTTATATAATGACAGACCAGCTAGATGTACTGTCTCTGTTATATAATGACAGACCAGCTAGTTCTACTGTCTCTGTTATATAATGACAGACCAGCTAGATCTACTGTCTCTGTTATATATTGACAGACCAGCTAGATCTACTGTCTCTATGACAGACCAGCTAGTTCTACTGTCTCTGTTATATAATGACAGACCAGCTAGTTCTACTGTCTCTGTTATATAATGACAGACCAGCTAGATCTACTGTCTCTATGACAGACCAGCTAGTTCTACTGTCTCTGTTATATAATGACAGACCAGCTAGATCTACTGTCTCTGTTATATAATGACAGACCAGCTAGTTCTACTGTCTCTGTTATATAATGACAGACCAGCTAGATCTACTGTCTCTGTTATATAATGACAGACCAGCTAGTTCTACTGTCTCTATGACAGACCAGCTAGATCTACTGTCTCTGTTATATAATGACAGACCAGCTAGATCTACTGTCTCTATGACAGACCAGCTAGTTCTATTGTCTCTGTTATATAACGACAGACCAGCTAGATCTACTGTCTCTGTTATATAACGACAGACCAGCTAGATCTACTGTCTCTGTTATATAACGACAGACCAGCTAGATCTACTGTCTCTGTTATATAACGACAGACCAGCTAGATCTACTGTCTATATTATAATATTATAGGCTGCTTTTGACCGGAGCCCTATAGTGGACTAAATAGAGAATAAAGTCCCATGTTTGCATGCATACTCAATTTGGGTCCTTTCTTATACCTGTTCCATGAGTAACCTGCTCTAAGGAGAATGCAAGCCTGACTGTTTTCACTGACTACACAGGTGAATGATGCACTCACACAATGAATGAGTCAACACCAGGGCCGATCCTTAGGACAACAATAGGTTCTCTATCTTTCTCTGCCTCCGTGTCACAACGAAAAGCCCAGTACGTGAAAGTTGAGTTCATGTGTTATAAAACGTGTGCCAAACTTCTCAATTCAGTGAACAATGAAGAAACATTAATCTCTGGGAATATTGAACTGGGTAAAACTCTTTCTATCTCATTCTCTCTCGTTCTTTCATTCTCTCTCTCTCTCTCCTCTCTCGCCCTGTCTCTCTCTCTCATATCTCTCTTTCTCATCTCTCTCTCTTTCATCTCTCTCTTTCTCTCTCTCTCGTTCTTTCATTCTCTCGCTCTCTCTCTCTCTCCTCTCTCGCCCTCTCTCTCTCTCTCTCTCATATCTCTCTTTCTCATCTCTCTTTCTCTCTCATCTCTCTTTCTCTCTCTCGTTCTTTCATTCTCTCTCTCATCTCTCTCTCTCTTTCTTTCTCTCTCGTTCTTTCATTCTCTCTCTCATCTCTCTCTCTTTCTCTCTCTCTCGTTCTTTCATTCTCTCTCTCATCTCTCATCTCTCATCTCTCTCTCTCCTCTCTCTCATCTCTCCTCTCCTCTCTCTCATCTCTCCTCTCTCCCTCTCTCTCTCTCCTCTCTCTCATCTCTCCTCTCTCTCTCTCCTCTCTCTCTCTCCTCTCTCTCATCTCTCCTCTCTCTCATCTCTCTCATCTCTCCTCTCTCTCTCTCCTCCCTCTCTCCTCTCTCTCATCTCTCCTCTCTCTCTCTCCTCTCTCTCATCTCTCCTCTCTCTCTCTCCTCTCTCTTTCTCTCATCTCCATCTCCTCTCTCTTATCTCTCCTCTCTCTTTCTCTCATCTCTCTCTCCTCTCTCCCATCTCTCTCTCATCTCTCCTCTCCTCTCCTCTCTCTCTCCTCTCTCATCTCTCTCTCCTATCTCTCTCTCATCTCTCCTCTCCTCTCTCTCATCTCTCTCTCCTCTCTCATCTCTCTCATCTCTCTCTCATCTCTCTCATCTCTCTCTCATCTCTCTCTCTCATCTCTCCTCTCTCTCATCTCTCTCTCATCTCTCATCTCTCTTTCTCTCATCTCCATCTCTCTCCTTTCTCTCATCTCTCCTCTCTCTTTCTCTCCTCTCTCTCAACTGGAGGATATGTTGTTGTACATTAACGCCCTTTTATACATATATAATAATAATAATGTAATAATATATGCCATTTAGCAGACGCTTGCCTTACAGTCATTCTTGCATACATTTTACATATGTAAATATAAAGTACCTTCAGAAAGTATCCTTGACTTTTTCCACAATTTGTTGTGTTACAAAGTGGGATTAAAATGGATTCAATTGTCATATATTTTTCCCACTGTGCTGTAATGTTTTCACACAAGTTCTGAACCTTTCTCTATTCTCATAGTTTCTACAGATTGTAAATAAAATATTTATATTTTTACTGAAAGTATGAATATAGTATTGATCAACTAACTTTTTAAATCACCCAGCAGTTTGCTATTTGCAGAGTTAGCAGCTCCAGTGAACACAGATATATCTTGATTACAGAAGTATTTATCCAGCCTAAGTCAATATGTTGTTGTTTCTGTCGAACTGCTTTGTTTTATCTTGGCCAGGTCGCAGTTGTAAATGAGTACTTGTTCTCAACTAGCCTACCTGGTTAAATAAAAAATTAAAATGAAATAAAATAAAAAATAAATACAAAATTTAGAATCAACTTTGGCAGTGATTACAGCACTACATTTTTCAGGGTTAATCTCGAAAAGCTTTGCACACTTAGATTGTATAATATTAGTATGTTTTATTTTTTTTTTTAATCTTCAAGTTCTGCCAAGTTGGTTGTTAATCACCGATGTGTTCAAAACAGACTGGACCAGGATCTTAATTATATTCTGTTTGTTTTTATCCTAAGACTTTGTATTCAGTACAGAAAGTTCATTTCTTTTCCATATGTTTCGCAGTTCTACTTGAGTGCCTTGTTGCAAACAGGCTTCCTTCTCTTCTTTTCTGTACAGGCTTTTTTTTCTGTCATTTATACACATCAGACCAACAAATATTTTTATTTGACATAGGAATCATTGCAAAAACTCTCAATTACCTCAACTAGCCGGTGCCCCCGCACATTGACTCTGTACCGGTACCCCCCCCCTGTATAAAGCCTCGCTATTGTTATTTTACTTAAATTATTTGTAACTTTTATTTTACATTTTTTACTTATCACTTTTTTTTCTTAAAACTTCATAAAGCATTGTTAGTTAAGGGCTTGTTGTATTCGGCGCATGTGACAAATACGATTTGATTTGTATGATCCCTTGTACACAATTTTTAGGTCCCAGTCTTTGGAACTTAGTTTTTTTTCTATTATATTATGACATCATAATGACTACATCTGAATGCTTCTTCAGAGGAGATTTCGCTCCTGCAGACAGTGAGTCACGTGATCGTGGCTTGATATATAAAGCAGGCAGACAGGCTTTGAGGCATTCAGTTACTGTTTCGATTGTGTGCAAGTGCATATGTATGTTTCAGAGTAGAGTACATAGACGTTTTGCACAGTTACCACCACATCACATACTAGTTAACTAGTTACCTAGCTAATTAAGAAGAAAATAGCTAACTAACTAACGACTAACTAACTAAGGCTCAACCAATCAAAAAATGGATAATAATGACTTTGCCTCTGATTATCCTACGAATGGAAATTTTACTCCCAGTAAACAGTGTTAGCTATATAAACATACCTAGATACAGGCTAACCTCCCAGTAGACAGTGATAGTTAGATAAACTAAGCAAGATAAAGGTTAAACTTTAGGAGCAAAACATCGGTCTTAGGTCTTCGGGGCAAGGTCACCATGGCAACCTTTGACAAACCTACAATAACTTATGATGCTGCCCTTCATCTACACTGTCTCTTGCTCGTCCCAACAAGATAGTTTGGCTGATACTACACATATCTGGGGGCCTTCTCCAGGAGGCCCTGATGGTCACATATCTTCAGGAGGCCATGATGGCGCTCTTGAAAGGTTTAAAGAGAGATTTCCAGGAGGCTTCTCCTTTCTATATGTAAAATAAATATTTAAATACATATGTGCATACATATATATATATATATATATATAGCAAAGAACGACCCCTCATTTGCCTCCAGAACAGCCTGAATTCTTTGTGGCGATCAAACATTTCTCATTTGGTATCAAGGGATTTAATGTGGGCAAAGAAAACATTCCCCACACCATTACACCACCAGCCTGTACCGTTGACCCCAGGCAGGATGTGGCCATGGACTCATGCTGCTTACGCCACTTCCTGACTCTGCCATCCGCATTACGCAACAGGAACCAGGATTCGTCGGACCAGGCGATGTTTTTCCACTCCTCAATTGTCCAGTGGTGATGTCACGTGCCCACTGGAGCTACTTCTTCTTGTTTTTAGCTGAGTGGAACCCGGTGTGGTCGTCTAGTACTAGAGAGACCAGAGAGAGCAGAGAGAGAGCAATAGAGAGACCAGAGAGACCAGAGAGAGAGCAATAGAGAGACCAGAGAGACCAGAGAGAGAGTGATAGAGAGACCAGAGAGAGAGCAATAGAGACCAGAGAGACCAGAGAGAGAGCAATAGAGAGACCAGAGAGACCAGAGAGAGAGTGATAGAGAGACCAGAGAGAGAGCAATAGAGAGACCAGAGAGAGAGCAATAGAGAGACCAGAGAGACCAGAGAGAGAGCAATAGAGAGACCAGAGAGAGCAGAGAGAGAGCAATAGAGAGACCAGAGAGACCAGAGAGAGAGCAATAGAGAGCAGAGAGAGAGCAATAGAGAGAGCAGAGAGAGAGCAATAGAGAGCAGAGAGAGAGCAATAGAGAGCAGAGAGAGAGCAATAGAGAGAGCAGAGAGAGAGCAATAGAGAGACCAGAGAGAGAGCGATAGAGAGACCAGAGAGACCAGAGAGAGAGCAATAGAGAGACCAGAGAGAGAGTGATAGAGAGACCAGAGAGAGAGTGATAGAGAGACCAGAGAGAGAGCGATAGAGAGACCAGAGAGAGAGTGATAGAGAGACCAGAGAGAGAGTGATAGAGAGACCAGAGAGACCAGAGAGAGAGCAATAGAGAGACCAGAGAGAGAGTGATAGAGAGACCAGAGAGAGAGTGATAGAGAGACCAGAGAGAGAGTGATAGAGAGACCAGAGAGAGAGCGATAGAGAGACCAGAGAGACCAGAGAGAGAGCGATAGAGAGACCAGAGAGAGAGCAATAGAGAGACCAGAGAGAGAGCGATAGAGAGACCAGAGAGAGAGAGTGAAAGAGAGACCAGAGAGAGAGCAATAGAGAGCAGAGAGAGAGTGATAGAGAGACCAGAGAGAGAGTGATAGAGAGACCAGAGAGAGAGTGAAAGAGAGACCAGAGAGAGAGTGATAGAGAGACCAGAGAGAGAGTGAAAGAGAGACCAGAGAGAGAGAGTGAAAGAGAGACCAGAGAGAGAGCGATAGAGAGACCAGAGAGAGAGCGATAGAGAGACCAGAGAGAGAGCGATAGAGAGACCAGAGAGAGAGTGAAAGAGAGAGTGAAAGAGAGACCAGAGAGAGAGCGATAGAGAGAGAGGCAGAGAGAGAGAGCGATAGAGAGAGAGGCAGAGAGAGAGAGCGATAGAGAGAGAGGCAGAGAGAGAGAGCAATAGAGAGAGAGGCAGAGAGAGAGCGATAGAGAGACGAGAGCGATACAGAGACCAGAGAGCGAGCGATAGAGAGACCAGAGCGAGCCAGGAGCATAGGAGAAAGTATGGATTAGACAGAAATATATGATGCAGAGAACAAAAAGAGAATTATAACGTGAGAGAGAGAGAGAATCTCCTGATTTGGCTATGAACACCGGTTCCCATATTTCAGCCCTGTCCTGATAACACCGGTTCCCATATTTCAGCCCTGTCCTGATAACACCGGTTCCCATATTTCAGCCCTGTCCTGATAACACCAGTTCCCATATTTCAGCCCTGTCCTGATAACACCGGTTCCCATATTTCAGCCCTGTCCTGATAACACCAGTTCCCATATTTCAGCCCTGTCCTGATAACACCGGTTCCCATATTTCAGCCCTGTCCTGATAACACCGGTTCCCATATTTCAGCCCTGTCCTGGTAACACCGGTTCCCATATTTCAACCCTGTCCTGATAACACCGGTTCCCATATTTCAACCCTGTCCTGGTAACACCGGTTCCCATATGTTCTCCAAAAGTTGCTCTAATCCTGCAGGGAAATGAGAGCTGGGTGGACGCCACCGGGTCTGGTACACTGAGGAGAGCCTGTGTAAGGAGAAGGCCCTGGGTGTCCTTATTAGGCAGGGGCCAGAGGGGGGTAAGCCTAAGTGTCCATAAAGACTGGTCCAACATCTCCCACACTGTTCCCCAGCCCAGGGTTATACTACAAAGCAGGATCAACTAACTCTGATTAAATAAAAACATAAATAACTTTAGATTTTCTGGTTCATTAAGAAAGCTAAACTTAGATATTGTGTTCATTGGGGTTGTTGAATCAGTTGGACCATGCCCATTTCAAGCTAGTCTCCCCCCCCCCCCCAAAAAAAATGTTATGTTTTCAGAATATTTAGGCTACTGACCTGGCTAACTCATTGATTCTGTGACATACCCCTCGGATCTTTGAAAACTATAAATCAACAGATATTTGGATTTAACAACAGCTGGCGCACAATCTCTAATATTAAAGAAGACTTGAGGTTCTGCTATATTAGCTGTCTATTTACCACCACAAACCGATGCTGGCACTAAGACCGAGCTGTAAAGGGCCATAACTAAACAAGAAAATGCTCATCCAGAGGCGGCACTCCTAGTAGCGATTTTAATGCGTGAGAATGCTGTTCATTGACTACAGCTCAGCGTTCAACACCATAATGCCCTCCAAGCTCATCACTAAGCTAAGGACCCTGGGACTAAACACCTCCCTCTGCAACTGGATCCTGGACTTCCTGAAGGGCCGCCCCCAGGTGGTAAGGGTAGGCAACAACACATCTGCCATGCTGACCCACAACACGGTGGCCCCTCAGGGGTGTGTGCTTAGGCCCCTCCTGTACACCCTGTTCAACCATGACTGTGTGGCCGTGCACAACTCCAACACCATCATTAACTACGACGGTAGGCCTGATCCCCCCCCGACGACAATGGTGCCAGGACAACAACCTCACCCTCAACGTCAGCACGACAAATAAGCTGTTTGTGGACTACAGAAAGCAGGTCGTGGAGCGGGTTGAAAGCTTGATGTTCCTTGGTTCATATCACTAAGGTTCTATCATGGTCTACACATAACACACCTCTGAAGAGGGCACGACAATGCCTCTTCCCCCTCAGGAGGCTGAACATTTTTGGCATGGGCCCTCAGATCCTCAAAAAGTTCTACAGCTGCACCATTGAGAGCACCTTGATTGGCTGCATCACCATTGAGAGCACCTTGATTGGCTGCATCACCATTGAGAGCACCTTGATTGGCTGCATCACCATTGAGAGCACCTTGATTGGCTGCATCACCGCCTGGTATGGCAACTTCTTGGCATCATCGCTACAGAGCGTAATGTGTACAGCCCAGCACATCACTGGGGCCAAGCTCCCTGCCATCCAGGACCTCTACACCAGGCGATGTCAGAGGAAGGCCATAAAAATTGTCAAAGACTCCAGCCACCAAAGTCATAGACTGTTCTCTCTGCTACCTCAAGGCAAGCTGTACCGATGCACAAGTCTGAAACCAACAGGACCCTGAACAGCTTCTACCCCCAAGCCATTAGACTGCTAAATAGTTAACCAAATATACTGACAAAAATATAAACACAACATGTAAAGTGTTGGTACCATGTTTCATGAGCTCAAATAAAATATCCCCGAAATGTTCCATATGCACAAAAAGCTTATTTGTCTCAAATGTTGTGCACACATTAGTTTACATCCCTGTTAAGTGAGCATTTCTCATTTGCCAAGATAATCCATCCACCTGACAGGTGTGGCATATCAAGAAGCTGATTAAACAGCATGACCATTACACAGGTGCACCTTGTGCTGTCTGTAATGAAGCCCTTTTGTTGGGAAAAACTCATTCTGATTGGCTGAGCCTGACTCCCCAGTGTGTGGGCCTGGTTCCCAAATGGATGGGCCTATGCCCTCCCAGGCACACCCGTGGCTGCGCCCCTGCCCAGTCATGTGAAATCCATAGATTAGGGCGTAATGAATTTATTTTAATGACTGACTTCCTTGTATGAACTGTAACTCATTAAAATCTTGAAATTGTTTCGTTTTGCGTTTATATTTTTGTCCAGTATAGCTACCTGGACTATCTGCATTGACCCTTTTTGCACAAACTTTTTTAACTCATCACATATGCTGCTGCTACTGTTTATTGTGTGTCCCTTTAATCCTAGTTATACACTATATATACAAAAGTATGCGGACACCCCTTCAAATTAGTGGATTCGGCTATTTCAGCTAAACCCGTTGCTGACAGGTGTATAAAATTGAGCACACCGCCATGCAATCTCCATAGACAAACATTGGCAGTAGAAGGGGTCTTACTGAAGAGCTCAGTGACATTCAACATGGCACCGTCAAGGACGCCACCTTTTGAACAAGTCAGTTCGTAAAATGTCTGCCCTGTTAGAGATGCCCTGGTCAACTGTAAGTGCTGTTATTGTGAAGTGGAAATGTCTAGGAGCAACAACGGCTCAGCCGCGAAGTGGTAGGCCACACAAGCTCACAGAACGGGACCCCCGAGTGCTGAAGCGCATAAAAATCGTCTGTCCTGAGTTGCAACACTTCCTACTGAGTTCCAAATTACCTCTGGAAGCAACATCAGCACAAGAACTGATTTCGGGAGCTTCAAGAAATGTGTTTCCATGGCCAAGCAGCCGCCCACAAGCCTAAGGTCACCATGCGCAATGCTAAGCGTCGGCTGGAGGGGTGTAAAGCTCATCGCCATTGGAGCAGTGGAAACGTGTTCTCTGGAGTGATGAATCACGCTTCACCAACTGGTAGTCCAACGGACGAATCTGGGTTTGGCACATCATGGGAATTTTCAGATGGGTTAAACGGAAACTGAAATCTGGACTGCAGGTCTATAACCTCTCAGATAGCGTTAACTCCTGCAGAATTAAGCATTTCTTGCAATAAATTAGATACCAAATGTAGGCTAAAGTTGGACTTGGGAACAGGAGTGGAGAAATATGATTTCTTTCTTTCAGAATCGTGAGAGAATATGAATGAACAGTTAGATGCCGTCTGTGTAGAGGTGCTATTTTTATCAGCGTCTTAAAAGCTGATAGTATTTCAACCACAGGAGGTTGGTGGCACCTTAATTTGGGAGGACGGGCTCGTGGTAATTGCTGGAGCGTAAAAGGTGGAATGGCAACAAATACATCCATGTGTTTGATTCCATTCCGTTTGCTCCGTTCCAGCCATTATTATGAGCCATCCTCCCCTTAGCAGCCTCCACTGATTTCAACCACATAAAATATGAATCCAAACCTAAATCTTATCAGAAACATGTTGGGTCATTTTCAAAGCTTTCTATTTCCTTCCAAAAATCCGGTCAAACTGATGTAATTTGAACATTTTCCAAAGAAAATCTTTCCAGTTTTTTAAATAATTGCATTTTCTCCCCGGTCCCTAAACTTCTTTACTCTGTGAATGAAGCAGAGATGACAGAGAGCTGTACCTATGGCAACTAAATTGAAGCAAGTCATTCTATCGATTTGTGACATTATTCGAGTGAGCAAGGGTTTATCTACTCTTCTAGGGCAATATATAATGACAGAAGAGAAACAACAGTACATATACAGTGGCAAGAAAAAGTATGTGAACCCTTTGGAATTACCTGGATTTCTGCATAAATTGGTCATAAAATTTGAACTGATCTTCATCTTAGTCACAACAATAGACAAACACAGTGTTCACCTCCTCTCGCCTTGACAACACCTCCTCTAGCCTTGACAACACCTCCTCTAGCCTTGACAACACCTCCTCTAGCCTTGACAACACCTCCTCTATCCTTGACAACACCTCCTCTAGCCTTGACAACACCTCCTCTGTCCTTGACAACACCTCCGCTAGCCTTGACAACACCTCCGCTAGCCTTGACAACACCTCCTCTGGCCTTGACAACACCTCCGCTAGCCTTGACAACACCTCCGCTAGCCTTGACAACACCTCCGCTAGCCTTGACAACACCTCCTCAAGCCTTGACAACACCTCCTCTGTCCTTGACAACACCTCCGCTAGCCTTGACAACACCTCCGCTAGCCTTGACAACACTTCCTCTGGCCTTGACAACACCTCCGCTAGCCTTGACAACACCTCCGCTAGCCTTGACAACACCTCCTCTGGCCTTGACAACACCTCCTCTGGCCTTGACAACACCTCCGCTAGCCTTGACAACACCTCCGCTAGCCTTGACAACAACTCCGCTAGCCTTGACAACACCTCCTCTGGCCTTGACAACACCTCCGCTAGCCTTGACAACACCTCCGCTGGCCTTGACAACACCTCCTCTGGCCTTGACAACACCTCCTCTGGCCATGACAACACCTCCTCTAGCCTTGACAACACCTCCTCTAGCCCAGACAACACCTCCTCTCGCCTAGACAACACCTCCTCTCACCTTGACAACACCTCCTCTAGCCTTGACAACACCTCCTCTAGCCTTGACAACACCTCCTCTGGCCTTGACAACACCTCCTCTGGCCTTGACAACACCTCCTCTAGCCTTGACAACACCCCCTCTCGCCTTGACAACACCCCCTCTCACCTTGACAACACCTCCTCTCGCCTTGACAACACCTCCTCTCGCCTTGACAACACCTCCTCTCGCCTTGACAACACCTCCTCTCGCCTAGACAACACCTCCTCTCACCTTGACAACACCTCCTCTCGCCTTGACAACATCTCCTCTCGCCTTGACAAGACCTCCTCTAGCCTTGACAACTGTCCTGATGATCAGAACTCCTCAAACTTCTAGAATTGGAACCCTCCATCCATTTTGTTCATTGTGTTGCTGAGCATGAGAAGTTAGGTTCTGTTGGGGGGAGCAGTTCAGTGTGGAGGTTCAAATCTAAAACAGATGCCTTTGGGACCCTGAGCTAAATCAGTCACATATAAAATGACCTGGTCGTTAGGGACAATGGCCATGTTAAAGCAACTCAAATCTCCCTTCTCTACTCTCTCTCTCTCTCTTTCCCTCTCTCTTTTTGATTTCCTTTCCTCTCTCTCTCTCTCCCATTCAGCCTTGTCCCCCCTCACTACCTATGTCTCTCTCTCTCTCTCTCTCTCTCTCTCTCTCTCTCTCTCTCTCTCTCCCATTCACTCTGGTCCCCCTCACTATCTATGTCTCTCTCTCTCCCATTCACCTTGGTCCCCCCTCACTATCTATGTCTCTCTCTCTCTCTCTCTCTCTCTCTCTCTCTCTCTCTCTCCCATTCACTCTGGTCCCCCCTCACTATCTAGGTCTCTCTCTCTCCCATTCACCCTGGTCCCCCCTCACTATCTATGTCTCTCTCTCTCCCATTCACCCTGGTCCTTCCACACTATCTATGTCTCTCTCTCTCCCATTCACCCTGGTCCCCCCTCACTATCTATGTCTCTCTCTCTCCCATTCACCCTGGTCCTTCCACACTATCTATGTCTCGCTCTCTCTCCCATTCACCCTGATCCTCCCTCACTATCTATGTCTCTCTCTCTCAATTCAATTTAAATTCAAGAGTAGTATGAGGGTTTCTTATGTTTTCAACTGCTGCCATGCACCTGCAACAAAGATAGTTCAGTTGTGCGAGTGCCTTTTGCATTTTAAACCTCTGAAATCAACATCATTTTTTACATTTAACTCTAAATTAAATTACTTCACCAAATCGGTGCGGAAACAAGCTAATTGTTTACATGCATTGGACCGACAAATGTAGGGCAAGAGATGTGACTGAAATTTTGCGGGTTGGGGAGAGAACGAGAGAGGGTGGAGGAGGAGGCTTGGCTGGGTATCTTGTTATAACATGCATTATCTGAATTAGGTCTACAGAATTATATTTAGGAGAAGCGGCTACTATGGAGGAACTTTGAATGTCCTTTGAGCTAGCTAGCTAACAAGCTTGTGTTTGCAGAGGGGCACCAGAATTAACAACACGTCTTACCTTTTAGTAGTTAATAAATCCAATGTGAAACGTGATTACTTTAGTATCCTTAACTAGCATTGAAAAAGGGGGAATCCATTCTTCTCTAATTAAAAAATCTCTCTCCCTAATTTCTGAATCACGCTTGTAATGTCAGTGAGCTACAGTAACCTACGCTTAGGAGTGGGAGGGGCAGGTATATAGGTATACTGCCTACACACACACACACACTGTCAGATCTCCAGCTGGCAGGCAGACACTGAAATACATTTCTGAGTGACAGAGGGAGGGCCTTGCATAAGCTCTTTGTTGTGTTTTTTTTGTTGCCTGGAACATAGAATAACTTTATTAACCAGTTCCCATGCTTTTTAAAATAATCGTTCTGTTCCAGAACAGTATATAGATCACTTTCGTTCAAGGATCTGATTCTGTTCCTTGAAAGATGTCGTTGTTTTCCGGTTTTCTCCTCCCCCGACCTGTTCCAACTCCTGCTTCTAACGCAGGGTTAGTAGTGAAGGGGTAGTGGGTGAAATAATAAGAAATTACAGTCATTAAAGGAAAGATTGTCATGGTGTTGAGGTGTGTTAAATGTCTCCTAGCCTGTGTCCCAATTGTGGCTCCTTAAATGGCACACTATTCCCATAGGGCTCTGCTAACAAGTAGTGCACTACATAGGGAATAGGGTGCCATTTGGGACGAGGACCCAGTGTTGATGGCCATTAATCTGAAAATTGCACATTTTTTGCCTCCATCTGGTGTGTCGGTCGGACTGACTGAGGACTCCATAGTGCCCTTTTTGTCTTGGTTGACTTTGAACCCCCGGCCCCCAGGCCATTTTCTTCTCCGGACCGGCTGGTCCGTCCCCTATATTTTTCAACCCTGCAGCCAGCTGAGCCCCTGATGAGTACAGTAAAAAGGGGTCATGAGTCATTTAAAGTGTCATTAGTGGGGCTAATCCTCAGAAACAATGAGGAAGTAGAAACAATATGCTCTGTAGTAGTCTGACTGGTTAAATCTGGTATAGAAGACTTCTTGTTATCCACAGATTTATAGAAGGCTGCAGACTGATCTAGTGCCCTCGCCAACTTGTTCATATATATGTTGAAGAGGGTGGGGCTCATGCTGCATCATTGTCTCACCCCACGGCCCTGTGGGAAGAAATGTGTATTTACTGCCAAAATTAACCGCACACATGTTGTTTGTGTACATTGATTTTATAATGTTTTTGCCCCCAACACCACTTCCCATCAATTTGTATAGCAGACCCTCATGTCAAATTGAGTTGAAAGCTTTTTTTAAATTAACAAAGCATGAGAAGATTTTGCCTTTGTTTTGGTTTGTTTGTTTGTCAATTAGGGTGTGCAGGGTGAATACGTGGTCTGTCGTACGGTAATTTGATAAAAAGCCAATTTGACATTTGCTCAGTACATTGTTTTCGCTGTGGAAATGTACAAGTCAGCTGTTAATGATAATGCAGAGGATTTCCCCAAGGCTGCTGTTGACGCATATCCCACGGTAGTTATTGGGGTCAAATCTGTCTCCACTTTTGTGGATTGGGGGGGGGGATCAGTCCTTGAATCCACATATTGGGGAAGATGCCAGAGCTGAGGATGATGTTAAAGAGTTTAAGTGTAGCCAAATGGAATTTGAGGTCTGTATATTTTATCATTTCATTGAGGATACCATCAACACCACAGGCCGTTTTGGGTTGGAGGGTTTGTATTTTGTCCTGTAGTTCATTCAATGTAATTGGAGAATCCAGTGGGCTCTGGTAGTCGTTAATAGTTGATTCTACGATTTGTACAGTTGAAGTCATAAGTTTACATACACCTTAGCCAAATAAATTTAAACTCAGTTTTTCACAATTCCTGACATTTAATTCTAGTAAAAATGAGGATCACCACTTTATTTTAAGAATGTGAAATGTCAGAAAAGTAATAGAGAGAATGATTTATTGAAGCTTGAAGCTCTTTTATCACATTCCCAGTGGGTCAGAAGCTTACATATACTCAATTAGTATTTGGTAGCATTGACTTTAAATTGTTTAACTTGGGTCAAATGTTTCGGGTAGCCTTCCACAAGCTTCCCACAATAAGTTGGGTGAATTTTGGCCCATTTCTCCTGACAGAGCTGGTGTAACTGAGTCAGGTTTGTAGGCCTCCTTGCTCGCACAGACTTTTTCAGTTCTGCCCACAAATTTTCTATAGGATTGAGGTCAGGGCTTTGTGATGGCCACTCCAATACCTTGACTTGTTGTCCTTAAGCCATTTTGCCACAACTTTGGAAGTATGCTTGGGGTCATTGTCCATTTGGAAGACCCACTTGCGACCAAACTTGAACTTCCTGACTGATGTCTTGAGATGTTGCTTCAATATATCCACATCATTTTCCTCCCTCATGATGCCATCTATTTTGTGAAGTGCACCAGTCCCTCCTGCAGCAAAGCACCCCCACAACATGATGCTGCCACCCCCGTGCTTCACGGTTGGGATGGTGTTCTTCGGCTTGCAAGCCTCCACCTTTTTCCTCAACATAACAATGGTCATTATGGCCAAACAGTTCTATTTTTGTTTCATCAGACTGGATGACATTTCTCCAAAAAGTACGATCTTTGTCCCCATGTGCAGTTGCAAACCGTAGTCTGGCTTTTTTATGGCGGTTTTGGAACAATGGCTTCTTCCTTGCTTAGCGGCCTTTCAGGTTATGTTGATATAGGACTAGTTTTACTGTGGATATAAATACTTTTGTACCTGTTTTCTCCAGCATCTTCACAAGGTCATTTGCTGTTGTTCTGGGATTGATTTGCACTTTTCTTTCCAAAGTACGTTCATCTCTAGGAGACAGAACGTGTCTCCTTCCTGAGCGGTATAACGGCTGTGTGGTCCCATGGTGTTTATACTTGTGTACTATTGTTTGTACAGATTAACGTGGTACCTTCAGGCGTTTGGAAATTGCTCCCAAGGATGAACCAGACTTGTGGAGGTCTACAATTTTTTATCTGAGGTGTTGGCTGTTTCTTTTGATTTTCCCATGATGTCAAGTTTGAAGGTAGGCCTTGAAATACATCCACAGGTACACCTCCAATTAACTCAAATGATGTCAATTAGCCTTTCGGAAGCTTCTGAAGTCATGACATCATTTTCTGGAATTTTCCAAGCTGTTTAAAGGCACAGTCAACTTAGTGTATGTAAACTTCTGACCCACTGAAATTGTGATACGTGAATTAAAAGTAAAATAATCTGTCTGTAAACAATTGTTGGAAAAATGATTTGTGTCATGCACAAAGTAGATGTCCTAACCGACTTGCCAAAACTATAGTTTGTTAACAAGAAATTTGTGGAGTGGTAGAAAAACAAGTTTTAATGACTCCAACCAAGTGTATGTAAACTACCGACTTCAACTGTATATGTTTTTGCTGATTGTTCTTTGCTATAGAGCCAAAAATATTGGAGAATTGGCTTATCTATTGGCTTATCTTATATCTACGTTTTGGATGGATAACTGTTCGAGTTGTTTGTTTAGAATTTTAAAATTTCCCAGAAGTGGTTAGATTCTATGGATTCTTCCGTTACACTGAGCTGATTTCTGACGTGCTGTTCCTTCTTTGGCCGTAGTGTATTTCTGTATTGTTTTAGTGATTCACCATAGTGAAGGCGTATACTCAGGTTTTCTGGGTCTCTATGTTTTTTGGTTGGACATGTTTCTCCCTTTCTTTCTTAGGTTTTTGTATTCTTCATCAAACCATTGGTCATTGTTGTTCATTTTCTTAGGTTGTCTGCTTTACATGTTTAGATTTGATAGGGGAGCTGAGAGGTCAAATATACTGTTTAGGTTTTCTACTGCCAAGTTTACACCTTCACTATTACAGTGGAACGGTTTGTCCAGGAAGTTGTTCTAAAAAGGATAGAATTTGTTGTTGCCTAATTGTTTCTTTGGTATATTTTCACACCACTTTCCTTCCATGTCTTAATATTACTCAGTTCCTTTGGCTTAGATGATTGAGTATTGCTCTGTTCAAGTAGAAAGTGATTTTTCTGTGATCTGATAGGGGTGGGCTGACTGTGAACGCTCTGAGAGACTCTGGGTTGAGGTCAGTGATAAAGTAGTCTACAGTACTACTGCCAAGAAATGAGCTATAGGTGTACCTGCCATAGGAGTCCCCTCAAAGCCTACCATTGACTATGTACATACCCAGCATCTGACAGAGCTGTAGGTGAACCTACCATAGGAGTCCCCTCAAAGCCTACCATTGACTATGTACATACCCAGCGTGTGACAGAGCTGTAGGTGTACCTACCATAGGAGTCCCCTCAAAGCCTACCATTGACTATGTACATACCCAGCATCTGACAGAGCTGTAGGTGAACCTACCATAGGAGTCCCCTCTAAGCCTACCATTGACTATGTGCATACCCAGCGTGTGACAGAGCTATAGGTGTACCTACCATAGGAGTCCCCTCAAAGCCTACCATTAACTATGTACATACCCAGCATCTGACAGAGCTGCAGGAGTTGTGACCCGTTTTTGTTGGTTATGTTGTCGTAGTTGTGTCTAGGGGGGCATATGGGGGAGGGAATGCTGTCACCTCCAGGTAGGTGTTTGTCCCCCTGTGTGCTGAGGGTGTCAGGTTCTTGTCCAGTTCTGGCATTTAGGTCGCTACAGACTAGTATATGTCCCTGAGGCTGGAAATGGTTGATCTCCCCCTCTAGGATGGAGAAGCTGTCCTCATTAAAGTATTGGGATTCTAGTGGAGGGATATAGGTAGGATGGAGAAGCTGTCATCATTAAAGTATGGGGATTCTAGTGGGGGGATATAGGTAGGATGGAGAAGCTGTCATCATTAAAGTATGGGGATTCTAGTGGGGGGATATAGGTAGGATGGAGAAGCTGTCATCATTAATGTATGGGGATTCTAGTGGGGGGATATAGGTAGCGCACAGGAGGACATTTTTCTCTGTTGAGATCATTTCCTTATACATTTTTAGCCAGATGTAAAAATGTTCCTGTTTTTACTAATTGAATAGAGTGAGTTAGGTCTGTTCTATACCAAATTAGCATATCCCCTGAGTCTCTTCCCTGTTTCACACCTGGTAGTTTGGTGGATGGGACTACCAGCTCTCTGTAACCTAGAGGGCAACCAGTGGGTCCATCTCCTCTATACCACCAACCTGGTAGTTTGGTGGATGGGACTACCAGCTCTCTGCAACCTAGAGGGCAACCAGTGGGTCCATCTCCTCTATACCACCAACCTGGTAGTTTGGTGGATGGGACTACCAGCTCTCTGTAACCTAGAGGGCAACCAGTGGGTCCGTCTCCTCTATACCACCCACCTGGTAGTTTGGTGGATGGGACTACCAGCTCTCTGTAACCTAGAGGGCAACCAGTGGGTCCATCTCCTCTATACCACCAACCTGGTAGTTTGGTGGATGGGACTACCAGCTCTCTGTAACCTAGAGGGCAACCAGTGGGTCCGTCTCCTTTATACCATGTTTTTTGTAGGATGACAATGTCTGTATTTTTTATATCTTTTTGATGAAGTCTAGGTTCCTGCTCTTTAAGAGGACCTTGTATATTCCAGAATGAGAAAATAAAAGCTTTGTGTTCCATAGTGTCTGGTGTTGTTTTGGTTGTGGTTTAGGCCCCAGAGTGAGCAGAGCATGTTGAGCATCTGATACATCACTCTTAGGTCGCAGGATGGGGCCTGGGCCGTTGTAATAGTTAGGGTTGGGCCTGTTGCTCTGCCCACGGCCTGGGAATATGTCATGTTGAGGTCCTTGCCAGTTGGTAGAGCATGGTGTTTGCAACGCCAGTGTTGTGGGTTTGATTCCCACGGGGGACCAGTACGGAGAAAGGGATTGCGTGAAATGAAATGTCTGCATTCACTACTGTAAGTCGCTCTGGGTAAGAGCGTCTGCTAAATGACTAACATGTAAATGTAAATATGGGGTGGGCAGAAGGGGCATAGGTCTGATCTGGGGGGGGACTATATAGGGTGTGGCCAAGGGTTGTTTGGGGTGGTCTCAGTTGGTTGGGGTGTGGCTGGTGAAGCTGTAGTCTGGGTGTAGGTCCTCTTTGCAAGGGTTCTCTCGGTGCAGGTCCTTCGTGGGGGGGGGGGGGGGGGGGGGCTTGCTGGTCTGGGTGGGTGTCTTGCAGGTCTGGGAGGGGTGTCCAATGCTCTGTTGCTCCTGTATGAGGTGCTGGGGCTGTGGTTGAGGGTGACGTCTTTCAGGGTCCTGGCAAAAGTTGTCATTGCTGCCTTGTAGAGGTGGACCTGGTCATAAAGGCTGTTCAAGTCCAGGGTGGAGTGGTGGGCCAGGTAGACATTAGGATTTGAGGCACAGTCCCGGAAAAATGCTTTCTTTCAGCCGCTGTATGGTGGCAAAGAGAATGTATTTTTGTGGTAGCCAACGCCCAGGTGGAGATAACCACTTGTGCGTTGGCGAAAGTGGAAGAAGATTTTTCACTCACTCCCTTGAGTGCTGTGGCCACCGTTTCCTGCTGGGCCCTCAGGTCTTTTGTGCCCGTGTGAATTATGATGTGGCTGGGAGACCCTAGTCTGTCCTCTGACAACAGCTCCAGGGCATGCCTAGTGTTTGGGAACCAGAGTTTAGCCACTTTGTGTTTGGGGAAAAAAAATGTATCCTCTTGAATGTATTTGCCATTTGAGTCAATGAGGAGCACAATCTGTGGCTTTTGTGTGTCCTCAGTGGATGTGGGCAGGGTTGTCAGGATGACCATCAGGGGAGCGGAGGGCTGTTAGGAGCGGGGGGTTGGTGGGTCCTGAGTTGTCTGTCCCATCGTGGTGTTGAGGTTGTACTCCGGGTCTGAGGTGGGCTGTTCTTCTGGCTTCTCTCTCTGTCACCCCTCAGCTTTCTCACCTCCTCCTTCAGTGCTGTTATCTGTTCCATGTGTTCCTCTGTTAGCTGTTCCATGTGTTCCCCTGTTAGCTGTTCCATGTGTTCCTCTGTTAGCTGTTCCATGTGTTCCCCTGTTAGCTGTTCCATGTGTTCCCCTGTTAGCTGTTCCATGTGTTCCTCTGTTAGCTGTTTCATGTGTTCCTCTGTTAGCTGTTCCATGTGTTCCTCTGTTAGCTGTTCCATGTGTTCTCCTGTTAGCTGTTCCATGTGTTCCTCTGTTAGCTGTTCCATGTGTTCCCCTGTTAGCTGTTCCATGTGTTCCCCTGTTAGCTGTTCCATGTGTTCCCCTGTTAGCTGTTCCATGTGTTCCTCTGTTAGCTGTTTCATGTGTTCCTCTGTTAGCTGTTCCATGTGTTCCTCTGTTAGCTGTTCCATGTGTTCCTCTGTTAGCTGTTCCATGTGTTCCTCTGTTAGCTGTTCCATGTGTTCCTCTGTTAGCTGTTCCATGTGTTCCTCTGTTAGCTGTTCCATGTGTTCCTCTGTTAGCTGTTCCATGTGTTCCTCTGTTAGCTGTTCCATGTGTTCCTCTGTTAGCTGTTCCATGTGTTCCCCTGTTAGCTGTTCCATGTGTTCCTCTGTTAGCTGTTCCATGTGTTCCCCTGTTAGCTGTTCCATGTGTTCCTCTGTTAGCTGTTCCATGTGTTCCTCTGTTAGATGTGCCATGTGTTCCCCTGTTAGCTGTGCCATGTGTTCCTCTGTTAGCTGTTCCATGTGTTCTCCTGTTAGCTGTTCCATGTGTTCCCCTGTTAGCTGTTCCATGTGTTCCTCTGTTATCTGTTCCATGTGTTCCTCTGTTAGCTGTTCCATGTGTTCCTCTGTTAGCTGTTCCATGTGTTCCTCTGTTAGCTGTTCCATGTGTTCCCCTGTTAGCTGTTCCATGTGTTCTCCTGTTAGCTGTTCCATGTGTTCCTCTGTTAGCTGTTCCATGTGTTCCCCTGTTAGCTGTTCCATGTGTTCCCCTGTTAGCTGTTCCATGTGTTCCCCTGTTAGCTGTTCCATGTGTTCCTCTGTTAGCTGTTTCATGTGTTCCTCTGTTAGCTGTTCCATGTGTTCCTCTGTTAGCTGTTCCATGTGTTCCTCTGTTAGCTGTTCCATGTGTTCCTCTGTTAGCTGTTCCATGTGTTCCTCTGTTAGCTGTTCCATGTGTTCCTCTGTTAGCTGTTCCATGTGTTCCTCTGTTAGCTGTTCCATGTGTTCCTCTGTTAGCTGTTCCATGTGTTCCTCTGTTAGCTGTTCCATGTGTTCCCCTGTTAGCTGTTCCATGTGTTCCTCTGTTAGCTGTTCCATGTGTTCCCCTGTTAGCTGTTCCATGTGTTCCTCTGTTAGCTGTTCCATGTGTTCCTCTGTTAGATGTGCCATGTGTTCCCCTGTTAGCTGTGCCATGTGTTCCTCTGTTAGCTGTTCCATGTGTTCTCCTGTTAGCTGTTCCATGTGTTCCCCTGTTAGCTGTTCCATGTGTTCCTCTGTTAGCTGTTCCATGTGTTCCTCTGTTAGCTGTTCCATGTGTTCCTCTGTTAGCTGTTCCATGTGTTCCTCTGTTAGATGTGCCATGTGTTCCCCTGTTAGCTGTTCCATGTGTTCCCCTGTTAGCTGTTCCATGTGTTCTCCTGTTAGCTGTTCCATGTGTTCCCCTGTTAGCTGTTCCATGTGTTCCTCTGTTAGATGTGCCATGTGTTCCCCTGTTAGCTGTGCCATGTGTTCCTCTGTTAGCTGTGAGAGCTGCTCATCATCACCACACATCTCTATGGGGGAGACGAGAGGATGGAAAGCCAAAGGCCAACACAGTTGTGCAGATATTTGTTGTGTCCCAATTGGCAACCTATTCGCTATGTTGTGCACTACTTTTGACCAGGACCCTGTAGGACAGATTCTGTAGGACAGATTCTGTAGGACAGATTCTGTAGATCAGATTCTGTAGGTCAGATTCTGTAGGACAGATTCCGTAGATCAGCTTCCGTAGGTCAGATTCTGTAGGACAGATTCCGTAGATCAGATTCCGTAGGTCAGATTCTGTAGGTCAGATTCTGTAGATCAGATTCTGTAGATCAGATTCCGTAGATCAGCTTCCGTAGGTCAGATTCCGTAGATCAGCTTCCGTAGGTCAGATTCCGTAGATCAGATTCTGTAGGTCAGATTCCGTAGGTCAGATTCTGTAGGTCAGATTCTGTAGATCAGATTCCGTAGATCAGCTTCCGTAGATCAGATTCCGTAGGTCAGATTCTGTAGGTCAGATTCTGTAGATCAGATTCCGTAGATCAGCTTCCGTAGATCAGATTCTGTAGGTCAGATTCTGTAGATCAGATTCCGTAGATCAGATTCTGTTGATCAGATTCTGTTGATCTGATTCTGTTGTGTGGTTCTGTGGTTATGTGATTGTTTTTCTCTGTGTGTTCAGGTCAGGGTGAGGTTTTGGGGGCTAATCTTTATTTAAGGGTAGAATATTTCACTCAACACACAGCGCATGCTGGAACTGTTAGCATGTGGCCCAAATGGCCTTTTATAGTGCACTACTTTTGACAAGGACCCATCATTTTGTTTTTGGATTGGGCAGGGTCACTCTGGTCTGCTTATTGCCCCAACCTCCCCGACCAGTGAGAAGTTTCACTTAGGGGCACCCCCTGCACCATCACCTTAGTACTGCCCTCCCAGTAGCAGGAAGTGACATCCCAAAAACACAAACTATAGGCCTACAACACTTAGGTCTCCTAGTCTCCCATACACAGGCCATAACTAAAACTAGCTCGACTGTGCTTCCAGCTCGACTGTGCGTCTGGTTTGACTGTGCTTCTGGCTTGACTGTGCGTCTGGTTTGACTGTGCTTCTGGCTTGACTGTGCTTCTGGTTTGACTGTGCTTCTGGCTCGACTGTGCTTCTGGTTTGACTGTGCGTCTGGTTTGACTGTGCGTCTGGCTTGACTGTGCGTCTGGTTTGACTGTGCTTCTGGCTTGACTGTGCGTCTGGTTTGACTGTGCTTCTGGCTTGACTGTGCTTCTGGTTTGACTGTGCTTCTGGCTCGACTGTGCTTCTGGTTTGACTGTGCGTCTGGTTTGACTGTGCGTCTGGTTTGACTGTGCGTCTGGTTTGACTGTGCGTCTGGCTCGACTGTGCTTCTGGTTTGACTGTGCGTCTGGTTTGACTGTGCTTCTGGCTCGACTGTGCTTCTGGTTTGACTGTGCGTCTGGCTCGACTGTGCTTCTGGTTTGACTGTGCTTCTGGCTCGACTGTGCTTCTGGTTTGCTCGCTCTTTGGGGGAAAGGCCAGATAAAAAAAAAGGTGAAACTGCTGATGTTAAAAGGGCTTTATAAAATAAATATGATTGATTGATTCATAACAAGTCCTCTTCTCTCTTTCTCCTCAGACTTCTCCTCAGCTGTGGGAGCTACCAGTGTGTGTCCGTGAGTGAGTGACACCCTCCATCGCTCCCTCTCAATCTCTCCGCCATGCTGCTGTTGTGTGTGGCCTGGCTGGGCCTCGTGTTCCTGGGCTGGGACCAGGGCTGTTCAAGCCGTCAGCACTACCAGGAGCCCAGGGAGGCCTCAGGGGACGCATACAGAGAGACCGCAGGAACATCAGACCCAACATCATCCTCATCATGACCGACGATCAGGACACAGAGCTGGGTAAGAATAATGGACTGACCCCCCTGGAGCTCTGGAGGTTGTTCAGTTCACTATGTGTTGTAAGAGCTTCCTGTTTGAATCTCCCCTCTCTTTCTCTTTCTCTTTTGTTCTATTTTTCTCTCTCTCTCCTCTCTCTCTCTCTCTCTCTCTCTCTCTCTCGCTCTCTCTCTCTCTCTCCTCTCGCTCCTCTCTCTCTCTCTCTCTCTCTCTCTCTCTTCGCCTCGCTCTCTCCTCTCTCTCTCGCTCTCTCTCGCCCTCTCTCTCTTGCACCCTCTCTCTCTCTCTCCCTCCTTCATTCTCTATAACGCCCCTCCCCTCTCTCTCTCTCTCTCTCTCTCTCTCTCTCTCTCGCTCTCTCTCCTCTTCTCTCTCTCTCTCTCTCACTCTCTCTCTCTCTCTCTCTCTCTCTCTCTCTCTCTCTCTCTCTCTCTCTCCTCTCGCCCTCTCTCTCTCGCCCTCTCTCTCTCTCTCGCCTTCTCTCCTCTCCTCTCTCCCTCCTTCCTTCTTTACACGCCCTCCCCCTCCTCTCTCTCTTTCTACCTCTTTCTCCCTCTCGCTCTTTCTGAGAAAAGCTCCAATCACAGTCTGACTGCTGTGTTTACCCACAGGGAAATGTAATGTTGCAATCCTCTTCTTCTCTGACAGAAATGATCCCTCACACTGTCTCTCACTAACGAGCAGTAGTTTGTATATTTTCCTTCACAGAGTTTTCAAACAGAACTGTCTAAAATCAGGGAAGCCATTTTTAAAACAGAGTTAATAAGTTTCCATCCAATTAGCAATAGATTTTCATGCTAATATTCTAGAATCCACATGAAGAAATTATGCGCATTTTCCCTTCGGTGATGTGTTTCTACCAAACTGACTTGTTGTGGATAAAAATCAGTGCGTGATGACGTAGTGCACACAAAATGTACTTTTTCACTTACGTTTTCATGTACCGAATAAAACTCTGAAGTTCCCTCTCCATCCATCCTCCTCTTCCTCCTCCTCCTCCTCCTCCTCCTCTTCATCCTCCTCCTCTTCATCATCCTCCTCTTCTTCATCATCCTCCTCCTCTTCATCCTCCTCCTCCTCTTCATCATCCTCCTCCTCTCCATCATCCTCCTCCTCTTCATCATCCTCCTCCTCTTCATCATCCTCCTCCTCTTCATCTTCCTCCTCCTCTCCATCCTCTTCCTCCTCTCCATCCTCCTCCTCCTCTTCATCATCCTCCTCCTCTTCATCATCCTCCTCTTCTTCATCATCCTCCTCCTCTTCATCCTCCTCCTCCTCTCCATCTTCCTCCTCCTCTCCATCCTCTTCCTCCTCTTCATCCTCCTCCTCCTCTTCATCCTCCTCCTCCTCTTCATCCTCCTCCTCCTCTCCATCTTCCTCCTCCTCTCCATCCTCTTCCTCCTCTTCATCCTCCTCCTCCTCTTCATCCTCCTCCTCCTCTTCATCCTCCTCCTCCTCATCCTCCTCCTCCTCTCCATCATCATCCTCCTCTTCATCCTCCTCTTCATCTTCTTCATCCTCCTCCTCTTCATCCTCCTCCTCCTCTTCACCCTCCTCCTCCTCTCCATCATCCTCCTCCTCTCCATCCTCTTCCTCCTCTCCATCATCTTCCTCCTCTCCATCTTCCTCCTCCTCTTCACCCTCCTCCTCCTCTCCATCCTCTTCCTCCTCTCCATCATCCTCCTCCTCTCCATCCTCTTCCTCCTCTCCATCATCCTCCTCCTCTTCATCCTCCTCCTCCTCTTCACCCTCCTCCTCCTCTCCCATCCTCTTCCTCCTCTCCATCATCCTCCTCCTCTCCATCCTCTTCCTCCTCTCCATCCTCTTCCTCTTCATCATCCTCCTCTTCATCATCCTCCTCCTCTCCATCCTCCTCCTCTTCATCATCCTCCTCCTCTCCATCCTCCTCCTCTTCATCATCCTCCTCTTCATCATCCTCCTCCTCTCCATCCTCCTCCTCTTCATCATCCTCCTCCTCTCCATCCTCCTCCCCTTCATCATCCTCCTCCTCTTCATCCTCCTCTTCATCATCTTCCTCCTCTCCATCCTCCTCCTCCTCTCCATCATCCTCCTCCTCTTCATCCTCTTCATCCTCCTCCTCTTCATCCTCCTCATCATCCTCCTCTCCATCATCTTCCTCCTCTCCATCCTCCTCCTCTTCATCCTCCTCCTCCTCTCCATCATCCTCCTCCTCTCCATCCTCCTCCTCCTCTTCCTCCTCTCCAGGTTCTCTCCAGGTGATGAATAAGACTCGTAAGATAATGGAGAATGGAGGCACCTCATTCATCAACGCCTTTGTGACCACGCCCATGTGCTGTCCGTCTCGCTCGTCCATGCTGACAGGGAAGTATGTTCACAATCACAACACATACACCAACAACGAGAACTGTTCCTCACCGTCCTGGCAGGCTCAGCATGAACCACGCTCCTTCGCTGTCTACCTCAACAACACAGGATACAGGACAGGTGAGAACATTATGGAACTTTTCTCTCCCCCGTGTCCCCATGTCAAATGACATGTCAGATCATTTTTCCCTGTTCCGTCTGAATGGGGAAACCTTTACCTTTCTCTGACCCTAACACCACCTACACCACCTTCTGACCCTAACACCACCTACTCCCTAGGAACCAGGAACTGTCTGTTGATTTTAGTACCAGGAACTGTCTTGATTTTAGTACCAGGAACTGTCTGTTGGTTTTAGTACCAGGAACTGGCTGTTGATTTTAGTACCAGGAACTGTCTGTTGGTTTTAGTACCAGGAACTGGCTGTTGATTTTAGTACCAGGAACTGTCTGTTGGTTTTAGTACCAGGAACTGGCTGTTGATTTTAGTACCAGGAACTGTCTGTTGATTTTAGTACCAGGAACTGTCTGTTGAGTTTAGTACCAGGAACTGTCTGTTGAGTTTAGTACCAGGAACTGTCTGTTGGTTTTAGTACCAGGAACTGTCTGTTGAGTTTAGTACCAGGAACTGTCTGTTGAGTTTAGTACCAGGAACTGTCTGTTGAGTTTAGTACCAGGAACTGTCTGTTGGTTTTAGTACCAGGAACTGGCTGTTGATTTTAGTACCAGGAACTGTCTGTTGATTTTAGTACCAGGAACTGTCTGTTGAGTTTAGTACCAGGAACTGTCTGTTGAGTTTAGTACCAGGAACTGTCTGTTGGTTTTAGTACCAGGAACTGTCTGTTGAGTTTAGTACCAGGAACTGTCTGTTGATTTTAGAACCAGGAACTGTCTGTTGATTTTAGTACCAGGAACTGTCTGTTGGTTTTAGTACCAGGAACTGTCTGTTGAGTTTAGTACCAGGAACTGTCTGTTGGTTTTAGTACCAGGAACTGTCTGTTGATTTTAGTACCAGGACCTGTCTTGATTTTAGTACCAGGAACTGTCTGTTGGTTTTAGTACCAGGAACTGGCTGTTGATTTTAGTACCAGGAACTGTCTGTTGGTTTTAGTACCAGGAACTGGCTGTTGGTTTTAGTACCAGGAACTGTCTGTTGACTTTAGTGACCGTGTGTTGTGTTTGCATGCCCCATCTCTTTCTCTGAAACCCCTTCCACCTCCTTACCCCCCCCTCTCCCCTCTCTCTCTCTCCCCCTCTCTCTCCCCCCTTCCCCCTCCCTCCCTACCCCCCCTCTCCATCTCTGTCCACCTCTCTCTCCCCCCTTCCCCCTCCCTCCCTACCCCCCCTCTCCCTCCCCCTCTCCCCCTCTCTCTCCCCCTCTCTTGATTTTAGTTGAGAGAGGCAGGGAGGCAGTCAGGCAGGGAGAGAGGGAGGCAGGTAGTTCCTGGTACTAAAGTCAACAGACAGTTCCTGGTACTAAAATCAACAGACAGTTCCTGGTAATAAAATCAAGACAGTTCCTGGTAATAAAATCAAGACAGTTCCTGGTAATAAAATCAAGACAGTGCCTGGTACTAAAATCAACAGACAGTTCCTGGTACTAAAATCAACAGACAGTTCCTGGTACTAAAATCAACAGACAGTTCCTGGTACTAAAATCAACAGACAGTTCCTGGTACTAAAATCAACAGCCAGTTCCTGGTACTAAAATCAACAGCCAGTTCCTGGTACTAAAATCAACAGACGGTTCCTGGTAATAAAATCAAGACAGTGCCTGGTACTAAAATCAACAGACAGTTCCTGGTAATAAAATCAAGACAGTTCCTGGTACTAAAATCAACAGACAGTTCATGGTACTAAAATCAACAGACAGTTCCTGGTACTAAAATCAACAGACAGTTCCTGGTACTAAAATCAACAGACAGTTCATGGTACTAAAATCAACAGTTCATGGTACTAAAATCAACAGACAGTTCCTGGTACTAAAATCAACAGACAGTTCCTGGTACTAAAATCAACAGACAGTTCCTGGTACTAAAATCAACAGACAGTTCCTGGTACTAAAACCAACAGACAGTTCCTGGTACTAAAATCAACAGACAGTTCCTGGTACTAAAATCAACAGGTAGTTCCTGGTACTAAAATCAACAGACAGTTCATGGTACTAAAATCAACAGACAGTTCATGGTACTAAAATCAACAGACAGTTCCTGGTACTAAAATCAACAGACAGTTCCTGGTACTAAAATCAACAGACAGTTCATGGTACTAAAATCAACAGGTAGTTCCTGGTACTAAAATCAACAGGTAGTTCCTGGTAGATGGTTACTAAGGAGGGGTTTTTATTAGGGTGTTAGGGTCAGAGAAAGGTAAAGGTTTGTTCATTCGGACACAACAGGGGGAAAATGAGCTGATATTTTAACAAGCCAAATCCCTTTCATGACCCTCCTCTATTGTAATGACAAACATTGCTAGTTTTTTTTGCATCATAGGCTTTAGAGAAAATACGTCCCGGTTTTTAAAGACAAGACATTTATGATCCTCCTGCCATTCCGTACTTTTATCAATTTGTGTGAAAAGCCAAAGAAAAATTTCCACATTGCATGGACAATATATTTTTTTCTAACTCTTAATTGTCTCTGTCTCCTCTCGTCCTCTCTGCAGCGTTCTTTGGGAAGTATCTGAACGAGTACAACGGTAGCTACATCCCTCCTGGGTGGCGTGAATGGGTGGGGCTCATAAAAAATTCACGCTTTTATAATTACACCGTTTGTCGGAACGGGTACAAGGAGAAACACGGCGTGGAGTATTCCAAGGTACGTCTGGTCTATACCCGCGGGGGTGTGTGTGTCTGTGTGTGTTCCAATCCCTGTCAGACAGACAGACAGACAGACAGACAGACAGACAGACAGACAGACAGACAGACAGACAGACAGACACACACACACACACACACACACACACACACACACACACACACACACACACACACACACACACACACACACACACACACACACACACACACACACTCTCTCTCTAGCCAGATGAGATGTTCTATAACTGGTTTTAATGGGTGTTATAGATTACTGTTCAGCCTGTTATCATATAACTGGTTATAATGGGTGTTATAGATGACTGTTCAGCCTGTTATCATATGCTCCAATGTCAGCTGTTAATAGCAACTGCTAATATCCAGTCTGCATGACAACTTCTGTCATGTGTTACTGCAAGCTACATAATAGTCTATATACAAGTTGTTATAACAAGGTGTTATATCATTTACCAACCTCTGTATCACATTGTTAAATTGAATGGAATGATGGAAGTCATAACCATGTCATATGGCCCTTATAGAGTGTGCACAGACACCTTAACTAAAGTGACATTCATTCGATCTGTTATAAACCAGTTATGAATGTTCTTTATAACACAGGATGAGTTGAGAGTATCACAAAATTTTACCATTCAAAGGATCTCCAAGAAACACGGGCGAAAGGGAGACAGATGTACTTAGGACACATTATAAAACTAACAACTTGCCCAAGAAATAAATAAACATTGAAACGAAATGGAAGCAAATACAATTTTACAACAAAATCATTGTTGCCGTGGCACAATAGGATTTTGTGACAGCTGTGAAAAAAGGATGACGTACAGTCTACAGTAACAACAACAGATAGCTTAGCTATCTGTAGCTTAGCTTAGCTTATCTATATATATATATATATATATATTATATTTGTAGCTATCTGTAGCTTAGCTTAGCTTATCTATATATATATATTCTATGCTGTAGCTATCTGTAGCTTAGCTTATCTATCTATATATATATATATATTCTATTCTGTAGCTATCTGTAGCTTAGCTTATCTATCTATATATATTCTATTCTGTAGCTATCTGTAGCTTAGCTTAGCTTATCTATCTATATATATTATATTCTGTAGCTATCTGTACCTTAGCTTAGATTAGCTATATATATATATATATATATATATATATATTTTCTATGCTGTAGCTATCTGTAGCTTAGCTTAGCTTATCTATCTATATATATTCTATGCTGTAGCTATCTGTAGCTTAGCTTATCTATCTATCTATATTCTATTCTGTAGCTATCTGTAGCTATCTGTAGCTTAGCTTATCTATCTATATATATATATATATATATATGCTGTAGCTATCTGTAGCTTAGCTTAGCTTATATATATATATATATATATATATATATATATATATATATATATATATATATATATATATATATATATATATAGCTAATCTAAGCTAAGGTACAGATAGCTCCAGAATATAATATATATATTCTATGCTGCAGCTATCTAGCTAGCTAGCTAGTTAGGTAAACAGGAACAGGGTTGGAGAGCCAGTCAAAACAATGTGTTTTGTTTAACAGTATACTTGACATTATTGCCACTAGCTAGTTAGCCTTTCACACCCGTAGTTGCACAACATGCGTACGGGTCAGCCTCACTGTGGCCACATCGACGTGCAGCTTGAGCTAGTGGCGCTAAAGTTTGCTAGCTACATGAGGAATTCCAAATTATACATTTTACTTTGCGACACATTCACACAATACATTTGATTTCCCGTACACTTTAAACGCATTTCGTTTTTTTTCATCTGAATACAGGTTGTTTAACTCAATCTAACTAACATTATCCATGCTGTTGGTTTGCCTGATCGTCTCTCTGTGGCTCAGTTGGTAGAGCATGGTGTTTGCAACGCTAGGGTTGTGGGTTCGATTCCCACGGGGGGCCAGTATGGAGAAAAAAATAAAATAAATGTATGAAATGTATGCATTCACTAGTGTAAGTCGCTCTGGATAAGAGCGTCTGCTAAAATGTAAAAAAAAAAAGTAAAAAATCTCTCTTCTATGTTGGTAAATCCCACCCATTTCTGGTGATTGGTCAATGCAGTAGACCAATGACTTTACCAAGATCTGGCTCCTGTTTTCCTGGTGTTGTTTTCCGTACAATAGATGGTAGGGGCTTTTCTATATATATATAAAATAGATGGCTTTTCTATAAATATAAAATAGATGGTAGGGGCTTTTCTATATATATATAAAATAGATGGCTTTTCTATATATATATAAAATAGATGGTAGGGGCTTTTCTATATATATATAAAATAGATGGTAGGGGCTTTTCTATATATATATAAAATAGATGGCTTTTCTATATATATAAAATAGATGGTAGGGGCTTTTCTATATATATATAAAATAGATGGTAGGGGCTTTTCTATATATATATAAAATAGATGGCTTTTCTATATATATAAAATAGATGGTAGGGGCTTTTCTATATATATATAAAATAGATGGTAGGGGCTTTTCTATATATATATAAAATAGATGGTAGGGGCTTTTCTATATATATATAAAATAGATGGTAGGGGCTTTTCTATATATATAAAATAGATGGTAGGGGCTTTTCTATATATATATAAAATAGATGGCTTTTCTATATATATAAAATAGATGGTAGGGGCTTTTCTATATATATATAAAATAGATGGCTTTTCTATATATATAAAATAGATGGTAGGGGCTTTTCTATATATATATAAAATAGATGGCTTTTCTATATATATAAAATAGATGGTAGGGGCTTTTCTATATATATATAAAATAGATGGCTTTTCTATATATATATAAAATAGATGGTAGGGGCTTTTCTATATATATATAAAATAGATGGCTTTTCTATATATATAAAATAGATGGTAGGGGCTTTTCTATATATATATAAAATAGATGGTAGGGGCTTTTCTATATATATATATAAAATAGATGGCTTTTCTATATATATAAAATAGATGGTAGGGGCTTTTCTATATATATAAAATAGATGGTAGGGGCTTTTCTATATATATATAAAATAGATGGCTTTTCTATATATATAAAATAGATGGTAGGGGCTTTTCTATATATATATAAAATAGATGGCTTTTCTATATATATAAAATAGATGGTAGGGGCTTTTCTATATATATATAAAATAGATGGTAGGGGCTTTTCTATATATATATATAAAATAGATGGCTTTTCTATATATATAAAATAGATGGTAGGGGCTTTTCTATATATATATAAAATAGATGGCTTTTCTATATATATATAAAATAGATGGTAGGGGCTTTTCTATATATATATAAAATAGATGGTAGGGGCTTTTCTATATATATATAAAATAGATGGTAGGGGCTTTTCTATATATATAAAATAGATGGTAGGGGCTTTTCTATATATATATAAAATAGATGGCTTTTCTATATATATAAAATAGATGGTAGGGGCTTTTCTATATATATATAAAATAGATGGCTTTTCTATATATATAAAATAGATGGTAGGGGCTTTTCTATATATATATAAAATAGATGGCTTTTCTATATATATAAAATAGATGGTAGGGGCTTTTCTATATATATATAAAATAGATGGCTTTTCTATATATATATAAAATAGATGGTAGGGGCTTTTCTATATATATATAAAATAGATGGCTTTTCTATATATATAAAATAGATGGTAGGGGCTTTTCTATATATATATAAAATAGATGGTAGGGGCTTTTCTATATATATAAAATAGATGGTAGGGGCTTTTCTATATATATATAAAATAGATGGCTTTTCTATATATATAAAATAGATGGTAGGGGCTTTTCTATATATATATAAAATAGATGGCTTTTCTATATATATAAAATAGATGGTAGGGGCTTTTCTATATATATATAAAATAGATGGTAGGGGCTTTTCTATATATATATATAAAATAGATGGCTTTTCTATATATATAAAATAGATGGTAGGGGCTTTTCTATATATATAAAATAGATGGTAGGGGCTTTTCTATATATATAAAATAGATGTTAGGGGCTTTTCTATATATATAAAATAGATGGTAGGGGCTTTTCTATATATATAAAATAGATGGTAGGGGCTTTTCTATAAATATAAAATAGATGGTAGGGGCTTTTCTATATATATAAATAAGATGGTAGGGGCTTTTCTATATATATAAATAAGATGGTAGGGGCTTTTCTATATATATAAATAAGATGGTAGGGGCTTTTCTATATATATAAATAAGATGGTAGGGGCTTTTCTATATATATAAATAAGATGGTAGGGGCTTTTCTATATATATATAAATAAGATGGTAGGGGCTTTTCTATATATATAAAATAGATGGCTTTTCTATATAAAAAAATAGTGTTTGCCCATTCAGCATCCCTTCAAACTTAAGGCTGTTACTCAGAGGCAGGGAATATTTTCAGCAAATTTCCTGTACTTTTTAATCTTCTTCAGGCTAGGGTCTATTTTTCTCCACTTCCTGTCTGACTGACGTGCCCAATGTAAACTGCCTGTTAATAGTTTAGCCACTCTTGGACAGTGCTGCTGTACGGCTATTATCATTCACTACCTTGACAACATTAGCATTTGTATGTCACTAACCGGTTAATTACATGTCTCAAACGAAGGCCAGAGAAACTCAAAGCTATCTTCTGGGAAGTGTGTTCACCTCCTTCCCATCACTCTCACCTCCCTCGGTACTCTGCGGCACGAATGGCACCGTTAACCCCTTAACCAGGGTTCATAGGGCTCTGGTCAAAAGTAGTGCACAATATAGGGAATATGGTACCATTTGAGACACATCGTCTGGCTCATTCCTTTTGGAGAGTAATCAAGGTTAGAGTCAAGGTGGTTTGGAAGACAGCAGGACAGTAATACCATGCTAATGCCATGTGCTTCTCTCAGCTCTCTCTCTCTCTCTCTCTTAGCTCTCTCTCTCTCTCTCTCTCTCTCAGCTCTCTCTCTCTCTCTCTTAGCTCTCTCTCTCTCTCTCACACACTCTCAGCTCTCTCTCTCTCGCTCTCTCTCTCTCAGCTCTCTCTCTCTCTCTCTCTCAGCTCTCTCGCTCCCTCCATCCTCCCTCCCTCCCTCCCTCCCTCCCTCCCTTCAGATCCAGGCAGGTCATTAAAGTCAGCTATAAAACCATGAATAGCTCCAAGATGAATCAGGTTTAATCTGACTTATACCATTTCAAGGGAATCCCGCTAACCATCTCACTCTGGTTCCACTGTGACCTGGCAGGGCTCCTGGCAGGGCTCCTGGCAGGGCTGAGCAGTCATACCGTGCCATGCTATCATGCCACTGTGCCACAGGTTGGATCCATGCTACGCTAGTAGTCATGGCGACTTCAGCGCCTGTAACGACCCCGGAGACGGGGAGATACGGAGACAGAGGATGAGAGAGAGAGAGAGAGAGAGAGAGAGAGAGAGACCTCAGTGTTTTCAATACAACCAACGCCAGCACATTAGCTACTGGACATGCAGCAGATATTCTTAATGGGGTCCACATAAAATGTATAAATACATGACATTTACAGAACAGTTATAGACAAGAACAACATAAGATATTACATTAAATAAAATAAAAATGTAAGTTATATATTGGAAAGACAACAAGAGACAACAAAAATACTATTTACACACTATTCATATACTCAGTATATATGTGATCGATGGTCTCGATTCGGTCTTATGTAGCAAAATTTGAAATTGTGTTTTTTTACATTGGATAAAAGTAGAGACTTCAGAGCTACAAAATGGTATATCGTACACGACAGTTGAGGAACAATGGGAAAGTAATGCTGCTTTGAATGTTGATAAACTTGTAAACTCACTTTTGAGAAAATGGCCTTTGAATGTTTTGGTACCTACTGGAGAGCTCTTCTTTGTCTACACCCACAACGTTGGCTAGCTGACCTAACAGCAGTCAATCACCCAAGCTAACTGGCTAACGTTGGCTAGCTGACCTAACAGCAGTCAATCACCCAAGCTAACTGGCTAATGTTGGCTAGCTTGCTAACTACTTCCAGACACAAATGAAAGAACAGCTCACTCTGACCATTTTACTCTCCCTAGCAGAGCTGGTTAGGCTGTTTTCATGTTATCCAGAGCGTTGGTGTCACGGGTGTCGTAAGGAGAGGACCAAAACGCAGCGGGAATATGTACACTCAGCTTCTTTTATTGGGACAAAGAAGGAAAAACCCAAAACAAACACGTATACACAACACAACGATGAATAACAGGCCGGTAAGGCACACAGCTAAACAAGCACAATCTCCCACAAACTAACAGGTGAAAACAGGCGACCTAAGTATGACTCTCAATCAGCAACAACGATGTACAGCTGTTCCTGATTGAGAATCATACCAGGCCAACACAGAAATACAAAACTAGAACAGCCTCTTAGAAATACAAACACAAGAACATACCCAACACCCCGGAACACATAAATCAAATACCCCTCTACAATACACACACACCCCGAACCACTTAAATCAACTACCCCCTCTACATCGACACTTACACCAATAAACCCCAGAAACACTCTACACAAAATATCCCTCTAAACACATACACAAAACCATGAAAACAAATACCCTCTGCCACGTCCTGACCAAACTACAATAACAAATAGACCCCTTTACTGGTCAGGACGTGACAGTTGGTGACCGTAACTGTGCTGCTGGCAACAATTTAATTATGCTTTTTTTTGCCAACGTTTACTGACACCGGCCATATTCAGCGGGTGTTGAGCATTTGTAAATTCGTCTGTTATTCTGAGCTCTGGCACACTCAAACGAGAGTATTCAGAGTAGATAGCCAGAGCAAATTTACCAGCTACGTCTATCAACAGTTGCTGCAGTGACATTATGAACATTCTATTCAAATTGTTACTTGCATAGTGGAGGCTTTTGTTTAAACATTTAGCCAGCTAGCAAAACAATGAACCGTAATCCCAACTCATAACGTTACTACCCTGCATGAATCTGCAGGGTTCAATGTTAGCTAGCTAGCTAACATAGGGCTATAGTTAGCAAAGCAAATGGCTCTGAGATACGAATAATAATACTACACAGATCATACACGTAACATTCGCTAGCTAGCTAACATAACAACAGCAGTCAAGCACCCAAGCTAACTGGCTAATGTTGGCTAATGTTAGCTACTTCCAGACACAAATGAGAGAACAGCTCACTGACCATTTTGCTCTCCCTTTCAGAGCTGGTTATGCTATTTTCATGTTACTCAGAGTGTTGGTGACTGCAACTGTGCTGCTGGCAACAATTGAATTGTGTTTTTTTTTTACCAACGTTTACTGACACCGGCCATATTCAATGGGTGTTGATGGTTGGTAAATTTGTCAGTTATTCTGCGCTCTGGCACACAGACAAGAGTGTACAGAAATTGGAGTATATAGCGAATTTACCAGCTGCGTCTATCAACAGTTGTCACATTGACATCATGAAAATTATATTTTACCTTTATTTAACTAGGCTAGTCAGTTAAGAACAAATTCTTATTTACAATGATGGCCTACCAAAAGGCAAAAGGCCTCCTGCAGGGATGGGGCTGGGATTAAAAATAAAGATATATTAAATAAAAATATAGGACAAAACACACATCACGACAAGAGAGACAACACAACACTACATAAAGAGAGACCTAAGACGACAATATAGCATGGCAGCAACACAACATGACAACAACATGGTAGCAACACAACATGACAACAACATGGTAGCAGCACAAAACAGGGTACAAACATTATTGAGCACAAAGGGAAAGAAGGTAGAGACAACAATACCTCATGCAAAGCAGCCACAACTGTCAGTAAGAGTGTCCATGATTGAGTCTTTGAATGAAGAGATGGAGATAAAACTGTCCAGTTTGAGTGTTTGTTGCAGCTCGTTCCAGTCGCTAGCTGCAGCAAACTGAAAAGAGGAGCGACCCAGGGATGTGTGTGCTTTTGGGGACCTTTAACAGAATGTGACTGGCAGAACGAGTGTTGAATGTGGAGGATGAGGGCTGCAGTAGGTATCTGTCAAAGGAATTTTCTATCCTAATGATAATAACTAACAATCAATAAGCTTTGACTAATCCCCGAAGGTTTGTAAGACCCTGGGTTTAATAATAATTAAGCAAAGACTCAGCTTCTGCAAAAGGTTTGTGCGGTTTATTCAGAGAACGTTCTGCTCAACATTAACAAAGAAGTTCATTTTATCCTCTCTCTCCGCTTACGCACACACCTCCACACCAACAGTACATAACCTACGCACACACATACACACAAACAGCAGGTGAACAGTATCTCTCCCTTGACTTTCCACCACTGTTAATCACTATCCAACGCAGCCTGTTCCTTTCCCCAGAGATTAGGAGAACCTTGAAGGCTACTCCCATATTTCCTACAAAGCCTCTCAGAGTTGCTAGGTCAGGTAGAACAAATGTCTACTGTTCTCTTAGGTCCTCTAAGACGCACACACATTTCTCTCCCTCTCCAGCCTCTACTAGACCTTTATGGGACTAACGTTCAGTACATTAATTATTCATTATCCATGCTACATAACTACTAATTAATAATGGATTATGGATTAATTTACCTTTATTAGATAATTCATTTATCAGTATCTCAGATAAATAATCATCAACCAGTGGGTCTTGCTACGGGTATACAGAGATAACCAATTTACAGAGGAGTATAAAGTGATGTGTCCTATAAGGAGCATTGGTGGCAAATCTGATGGCCGAATGGTAAAGAACATGTAGCCGCTCGAGAGCACCCTTACCTGCTGATCTATAAATTACGTCTCCGTAATCTAGCATGGGTAGGATGGTCATCTGAATCAGGGTTAGTTTGGCAGCTGGGGTGAAAGAGGAGCGATTACGATAGAAGAAATCAAGTCTAGATTTAACCTTAGCCTGCAGCTTTGATATGTGCTGAGAGAAGGACAGTGTACCGTCTAGCCATACTCTCAAGTACTTGTATGAGGTGACTACCTCAAGTTCTAAACCCTCAGAGGTAGTAGTCACACCGGTGGGGAGTGAGGTATTCTTCTTGTGTAGTCCGGCCCAGGGGTGCGAAGGTAAACGGCAAGGCACTGGAGCGACGAACCGCCCTTGCTGTCTCTACATGACCGGCTCCCCTCTCTCCACTGGGATTCGCTGCCTCTGACCCTATTACGGGGGCTGAGTCACTGGCTTACTAGTGCTCTTCCATGCTGTCCCTAGGAGGGGTTCATCACTTGAGTGGGTGGATCACAGAGGTGATCTTCCTGACCGGTTTTGCGTCCCCTCTAGCTCGTGCGGTGGAGGAGATCTTTGTGGGCTATACTCAGCCTTATCTCAGGGTAGTACGTTGGTGGTCTGTTGATATCCCTCTAGTGGTGTGGGGGCTGTGCATTGGCAAAGTGGGTGGAGTGGTTGGCCCTGTCCGGGTGTATTGTCGGACGGGGCCACAGTGTCTTCCGACCCCTCCTGTCTCAGCCTCCAGTGTTTATGCTGCAATGGTCATATCTGGTGTAATTCTGGTGTCTTGTGTGAATTTAAGTATGCTACCCCTAATTCCCTCTCTCTCTCCCTCCCCTCCTGGAGGATCTGAGCCCTAGGAACATGCCTCAGGACTACCTGGCCTGATGACTCCTGGCTGTCCCCAGTCCACCTGGTCATGCTGGTCATGAGGCTGCTCCAGTTTCAACTGTTCTGCCTGTGGCTATGGAACCCTGACCTGTTTACCGGACGTGCTACCTTGTCCTGGACCTGCTGTTTTTGACTCTCTTTCTCCCTCTACCGCCCCTGCGTTCTCGACCTCTGATTCATCCTGCTGGTCATCTATGAACGTTTGAACATCTTGAAGAACAATCTTGCCTTAATGGCCATGTACTCTTTTAATCTCCACCCGGCACAGCCAGAAGAGGACTGGCTACTCCTCAGAGCCTTGTTTCTCTCTAGGTTTCTTCCTAGGTTCCTGCCTTTCTAGAGAGTTTTTCCTAGCCACTGTGCTTCTACATCTGCATTGCTTGCTGTTTGGAGTTTTAGGCTGGGTTTCTGTATAGTATTTTGTGACATCTGCTGATGTAAAAAGGGCTTTATAAGTACATTTCATTGATTGATGGTGATTTTGGTATTACAAAATCTCTCTGCAGCTCTGGATGCCACTTGCTGCATTGCAGGACCTACATTTAATCTCATTTCTATCAAATCATTGGTACCTGTGAGTTTTAGTGTCCTAGAGTTCTAGAGATTCCTAGAGTTGTAGAGTACCCTGTTGTAGAGTACCCTGGAGTTCTAGAGTACCCTGGAGTTCTAGAGTCCTAGAGTTCTAGAGTGTCCTTCTCTTATACTGTAAATCAGATCATGAATGGGGGTCCAAACATATTAAAGCACTTACATCACAAAAGATAAAACAGTACATTATATATCATTATTACACCACTACATATCTACAGTTCAAAATGTATAATACCACCATACAACAATATCACAATATAGGTGTGTGTAGAGTGTATGTGCTAGCGTTTGTGTCCGTATGTGTGTGTCTGTATCTGTGTGTGTGTCTCTTCACAGCCCCCGCTGTTCCATAAGGTGTATTTTCTGATTCTACTGCTTGCATCAGTTACCTGATGTGGAATAGAGTTCCATGTAGTCATGGCTCTATGTAATACTGTGCGCCTCCAATAGTCTGTTCTGGATCTAGCCCAACCTGTACTATACAAAACATTTTATCCACACAATGACAATTAAAGATGGAATCCGCACTATTGGAAACGTCACTGTCCACCCCACCGCCTTTGTTATTGTTTTTGTTTTGTTGATGAAACAAAGCTGATGAGCGTTGAACCGCGTGGTCAAAACAATGACATATTCTGCTGTTCTGTTGTACGTGTTAAAACTGTGTTGGTTGTTTGCAGTAACTTCTTTGTTGATGTGATATCCCAAACAGACATGGAAGTTTCACCATGAAGGATTCCAGCTGTAAAGCTAATACTTGTTATTCCTGTTGTTCTCCCCGTTGCAGGACTATTTCACGGACCTGATCACCAACCACAGCATCAACTTCTTCCGTATGTCCAAGAAGGTGTACCCTCATCGGCCAGTGATGATGGTCATCACCCACGCTGCCCCCCACGGGCCGGAGGACTCAGCCCCACAATACTCAGAGATGTTCCCTAATGCCTCCCAACACATGTGAGTTGTACACGCGTACCCTCACACACACACACACACACACACACACACGCACGCTCACGCACACACACACACACACACACACTACTACATACTGTATTTGTTTCGGAGAGGAGAGTAAAGGAGGGGAGAGGAGAGAGGAGAGGAGTAAAGTTTAGGTGCTGATTTTCACGTTTTACTGCTAATCTACAAAGCATTACATAGACTTGTGCCTACCTATCTCTCCAATTTTGTCTAGAATGTCTAAGCAATCAGCTTGATTCTATTCCTATGGTTCTGATCCAGCAACGTTCCGATCTCTCAGGACAGGGCTAAGTTAGGCCTCTCCATTAGTTGGAGTTGGGGGGGGGGGGGTGTTACTAGACCCCTAGGTGGCTTAGGGATAGTCCCCTTTTTTTCAAGTTTCGCCTAAATGACGTACCCAAGTCTAACTGCCTGTAGCTCAGGCCCTGAAGCAAGGATATGCATATTCTTTGTGGAAATGTGAATTGAATGTAGGAGAATATAACAAAATAGATCTGGTAGAAGAAAATACAAGGAAAAAAACTGGTATTTTTCTACCACCATCTTTGAAATGCAAGAGAAAGGTCCCAGTTCTAGCCATCACTCTTGTTGTAATTCCGATAGTGTCCACAAGATGGCAGCGCAGACGGATAACTTGAAGTATAAGTGAACTACAAGACATTTAGTGTGAAGTCCCCAGGTACATTTGGGCAAATCGTGAAGGAGACATTCGCATTCATATTACATTTTTCTGCAGGAATATCATCAAATCTGTATACTTGGACTTTGATTTAGCTTTCCAAGTATTAGTAGCCATATTATAAGTTCAACATTTGCAAAACAACCAGTTTTAATAACTTCACAACTCTGAATATCCGTACAATTTTCGTCCAAAATGAAAAGGCATGCTTGTCGTACAAGCATAGAAGCTACATTCTACGACATATACATGGTTTACTCCCATAAAGCCCAGCTCATTGGCTATCTAGCTAGCTTTGTTTGACCCCGATTGGTGCTTATTTGACCGAGATACAGTCGTTCAAGTGATGTCCGCCCGCATCATCGGCGTGCCATGAATGCATCGCTCTCTGACCAAATATGGTGTCCTATAGGATATACTACACCCCTAATGATACAGTGAAGTCCAATTTGGACTCCAGACAAAAGGACAAAATTCCACTGGTCTAATGTCCATTGCTCGTGTTTCTTGGCCCAAGCAAGTCTCTTCTTCTTATTGGTGTCCTTTAGTAGTGGTTTCTTTGCAGGAATTCGACCATGAACATTTCTGAGGCTGGAAAGTCTAATGAACTTATCCTCTGCAGCAGAGGTAACTCTGGGTCTTCCATTCCTGTGGCGGACCTCATGAGAGCCAGTTTCATCATAGCGCTTCATGGTTTTTGCAACTGCACTTTAAGAAACTTTCAAAGTTCTTGAAATGTTCCGTATTGACTGACCTTCATGTCTTAAAGTAATGATGGACTGTCGTTTCTCTTTGCTTATTTGAGCTGTTCTTGCCATAATATGGACTTGGTCTTTTACCAAATAGGGCTATCGTCTGTATACCACCTCTACCTTGTCACAACACAGCTGATTGGCTCAAACACATTAAGAAGGAAAGAAATGGCACAAATTCACTTTTAACCAGGCACGCCTATTAATTTAAATGCATTCCAGGTGACTACCTTATGAAGCTGGTTGAGAGAATGCCAAGAGTGTGCAAAGCTGTCATCAAGGCAAAGGGTGGCTATTTGAAGAATCTCAAAAATAAAATATATTTTGATTTGCTTAACACTTTTTTGGTTACTACATGATTCCATATGTATTATTTAATGGTTTGGGTGTCTTCACAAATTTTCTCAATGTAGAAAATAGTCAAAATAAAGAAAAACCCTTGAATGAGTAGGTGTTCTAAATCTTTTGACCGGTAATGTTTCTACCAATATATTGTGACATCAAACCAGCCTTTTCCAAGGTCTGATGTGTGGTGACTCCTTCTCTCCTCCTCCCTTCCCCAACCCTTCCCTCCCCTCCACTCTCCTCCCTTACCCAACCCTTCCCTCCCCTCCACTCTCCTCCCTTACCCAACCCTCCCCTCCTTTCCCCGCCTTTCTCCTCCCCGCCTTTCTCCCCCTCTCCCCTCCCCCCCTCTCCTCGCCTTTCTCCTCCCCCCTCTCCCCTCCCCCCTCTCCTGGAGGCTGGGTACTTCCAGGAGAACCAGTCATGTTGGGGTCAGAGGAATGAACCCAGCCCTTATAGGAGAGTCCTACAGGACACACCTTGGACATCTGTCACACTATACACCAATTCTCTGCATGACTATGTCCCAAATGGTAACCCATTCCCTATGGGACTTGTTCAAAGGTAGTGCACTACGTAGGGAATATGGTGCCATTGTGAACATCTAGCCTGGGATCTAAAGGGTGTTAGTCTGTGATTAGTTCACACCACACATTACCACGCTGTTGTTCTATCACAGGTAGGGTCTGTTTAACCACAGGTACCTGTTTAACCACAGGTAGGGGTCTACCTGTTTAACCACAGGTAGGGGTCTACCTGTTTAACCACAGGTACCTGTTTAACCACAGGTAGGGGTCTACCTGTTTAACCACAGGTAGGGGTCTACCTGTTTAACCACAGGTACCTGTTTAACCACAGTTAGGGGTCTACCTGTTTAACCACAGGTAGGGGTCTACCTGTTTAACCACAGGTAGGGGTCTACCTGTTTAACCACAGGTAGGGGTCTACCTGTTTAACCACAGGTAGGGGTCTACCTGTTTAACCACAGGTAGGGGTCTACCTGTTGCCCACCACGGATTAGTTGGATCTTACCAACTCATTGAACGGAACATGGAGTGGGACGTGTCCTTGTTTGGCTGGTGTCTCAGGAGCGTTTTTCATCAACATCAAAACCAACGTGTTCTATACTTCTGTCTCTTTACACCCACCCACACAGACACCCACCCACACAGACACCCACCCACACCCAGACACCCACACAGACACCCACCCACCCACACAGACACCCATACACCCACCCACACAGACACCCACCCACACAGACACCCACCCACACAGACACCCACCCACACCCACCCACACACAGACACCCATCCACACCCACCCACACAGACACCCATCCACACCCACACCCACCCACACAGACACCCATCCACACCCAGACACTCAGTGGTGGAGAAAATGACATACTTAGGTAAAATTATAGATACCTTAGAAAGAGAAAGTTACAAGTAAAAGTGAGTTACCCAGTAAAATACTACTTGGGTAAAAGTCTAAAATTATTATTGGTTTTAAATATAGTTAAGATCATTAATTATTAGCTTTACAGTCCAAGACTTGTAGTCAACTTGACTTTGGGGTCTGGAGTCTAACAGAGCTATTCTTTTCTTAAGCATGTGCCAACCCTCAAATTATTTATCCGAGCCAAAAGCAACAGGTCTGTCGTCTTGGTGAGAGAGGAGAGAGAGCGCCTCAGAGAGAGAGCGGGAGCAGAGAGAGGAGAGAGCAGAGAGAGCGGGAGCAGAGAGAGGAGAGAGAGCGGGAGCAGAGAGAGGAGAGCGAGCGGGAGCAGAGAGAGGAGAGCGAGCGGGAGCAGAGAGAGGAGAGAGCGGGAGCAGAGAGAGGAGAGAGGAGAGAGCAGAGAGAGGAGAGAGCAGAGAGAGCGGGAGCAGAGAGAGGAGAGAGCAGAGAGAGGAGAGAGCAGAGAGAGGAGAGAGCAGAGAGAGCAGAGAGAGGAGAGAGCAGAGAGAGCGGGAGCAGAGAGAGGAGAGAGCAGAGAGAGGAGAGAGCAGAGAGAGCGGGAGCAGAGAGAGCGGGAGCAGAGAGAGCGGGAGAAGAGAGAGGGAGCAGAGAGAGGGAGCAGAGAGAGAGAAAGGGGAGAGCGAGAGAAGAGAGGAGAGAGATATTGATTGATAGATAAACACAGGGGACAGAAGGGTAGAACCCACAGACTGCTTCTCACATGACCTCATAGTCTGGTTCTCTTCAAGACAGATTCTGGTTCTCTTCAAGACAGATTCTGCTTCTCTTCAAGACAGATTCTGCTTCTCTTCAAGACAGGTTCTGCTCCTCTTCAAGACAGGTTCTGCTCCTCTTCAAGACAGGTTCTGCTTCTCTTCAAGACAGGTTCTGCTTCTCTTCAAGACAGGTACTGCTTCTCTTCAAGACAGGTTCTGCTTCTCTTCAAGACAGGTTCTGCTTCTCTTCAAGACAGGTACTGCTTCTCTTCAAGACAGGTTCTGCTTCTCTTCAAGACAGGTTCTGCTTCTCTTCAAGACAGGTTTTGCTTCTCTTCAAGACAGGTACTGCTTCTCTTTAAGACAGGTTCTGCTTCTCTTCAAGACAGGTTCTGCTTCTCTTCAAGACAGGTTCTGCTTCTCTTCAAGACAGGTTCTGCTCCTCTTCAAGACAGGTTCTGCTCCTCTTCAAGACAGGTTCTGCTTCTCTTCAAGACAGGTTCTGCTTCTCTTCAAGACAGGTTCTGCTTCTCTTCAAGACAGGTTCTGATCCTCTTCAAGACAGGTACTGCTCCTCTTCAAGACAGGTTCTGCTTCTCTTTAAGACAGGTTCTGCTTCTCTTCAAGACAGGTTCTGCTTCTCTTCAAGACAGGTACTGCTTCTCTTCAAAACAGGTTCTGCTTCTCTTCAAGACAGGTTCTGCTTCTCTTCAAGACAGGTTCTGCTTCTCTTCAAGACAGGTTCTGATCCTCTTAAGACAGGTACTGCTTCTCTTCAAGACAGGTTCTGTTTATTTCATGGCCTCTATATTGTAACATCATTTTTTCAATAGTCTCTTCTTCTTTATGTCCACTGAGATAAAAAAAAAAATTAAAACACACAATGGGTCAAAATAAGATTTTCAACAAAGTTTTGGGTGTCTCCTGTCATCTCCGCAGCACCCCCTGTTATAGCTCACACCAATCCCATAAGTCCCCTCTCCCCCACACTCGCTGTATCGACAGACAGGCCTTGTTTGTAACCATTGCTTGTCTCCTCTCCTGTCGTCTCCGCAGCACCCCCAGTTATAACTACGCCCCCAACATGGATAAACACTGGATCATGCAGTACACCGGGCCCATGAGACCCATCCACATGGAGTTCACTAACTTCCTGCACAGAAAGAGACTGCAAACACTCATGTCAGTGGATGACTCTGTACAGAAGGTAAGAGGATTTGTCGCCACCATTTTGTTTATTAATTAGTCAATTCACATCGCTATGAGCTCATCTCCTCTCATTGGTCAGTGTGGATTCCAATAATGCTACTGATGGTCGCCTTTCTCTTTCAAAATACCATTATCATTATTTAGAGTGGGGTCATAAAGAGTTTATCTTAATTATCTCTCTCTCTGTCTTTCTTTCTTTCTCTCTTTCTCTCTCTCTCTCTTTCTTTCTCTCTGTCTGTCTCTCTCTCTCTGTGCCTCTCTCTCGTCTCTCTGTCTCTCTCTCTCTGTGTCTTTCTTTTGCTCTGTCTCTCTCTCTGTCTTGCTTTCTCATTGTCTCTCTCTCTGTCTCTCTCTCTGTGTCTTTCTTTCTCTCTGTCTCTCTCAATTCAATTCAATTCAATTTGCTTTATTGGCATGACGTAACAATGTACATATTGCCAAAGCTTATTTTGGATATTTACAATATGAAACAATAAGAATAAATATTGTCAACGGGACAACAGTAACAACAATAACCAAGGGTCAGAATAACCATACATTCAACAATAACAATAAGCATACAGTAGAGGACATGTGCAGGTTTATTGGTCTGTCAGACACTGTCCCTCAACTTATGGCAGGCAGCAATGTAGTGCGCTGCCAACCCACAGCTCTCTGCGTCCTCCCCCAACAGGACGGGTAGCCTATCCTCATCAGAGAGGTCTTTAAAACCTTGAATAAGGGTTTCAAATTTGGGGAAATGACACTCTCTAATTGTTTTATATTTTTGACATTTTGTCAGGAAATGCAGCTCCGTCTCAGGTTCTGCTGTGGTGCAGTGGTTACACAGCCTTTCCTCTACAGGGAGCCAGGTTTTCCTGTGTCTACCCTTCTCAATGGCAAGGCTGTGCTCACTGAGCCTGTACTTTGTCAAGGTTTTTCTAAAGTTTTGATCAGTAACCATGGTCAAATATTTAGCCATGGTGTACTGTCGATTTAGGGCCAGATAGCACTGCATTTTGCTTTGTGTTTGTGTTTGTGTTTCCCAATAAACAATGTAGTTTTGTTTTGACTGTGTTGTAATTTGGTTTATTCTGATTGATTGGGTGTTCTGGTCCTGAGGCTTCAATGTGTTAGTAGAACAGGTTTGTGAACTCAGCCCCAAGGCCAGCTGGATGAGGGGACACTTTTCTTTGCTCAGCTCTTGGCATTGCAGGGCTTGGTAATGATATGAGAGGGGGTCACTGTATTTTAGATGTTTCCAAAACTTAATTGCTCTTTTTTGAGTTTTTATTATTGGTGGATATTGGCCTAATTCTGCCCTGCATGCATTGTTTGTAGTTTTCCTCTGGACATGTAGGAGAATCTTACAGAACTCTGCATGCCTTTCAATGGGATGTTTGTCCCATTTGATGAAATCTTATTTTGCAAGTGGAACCCAAACCTCACTGCCATAAAGAGCAATTGGTTCAATGACACATTCCATTAGTTTTAGCCAAATTTTAATAGGTATTTCAATTTTAATTAGTTTTTTAATGGCGTAGAATGCCCTGCGTGCTTTTGCTCTCAGTTCATTCACTGCCTCATTAAGGTGTCCAGTTGAGCTTATTTTTAAACCTAAGTAATTGTAGTGTGTGCAGAACTTTGGTCTAATTCCCTGAGATCTGGATCTTCTCTGTAAAATCATTATTTTAGTCTTTTTGGGGTTTACTGCCAGGGCACAGGTCTGGCAGTACTGCTCTAGCAGGTCCAGGCTCTGCTGTAGGCCATGTGCTGTGGGTGACAGCAGGCATAAGTCATCTGCGAAGAGTAGGCATTTAACTTCTGAATTGTGGAGACTAACACCAGGGGCTGATTGCAACCCTGGCGAAGGCCCCGCCCCTGGTTAAAGAATTCTGTTATTTTCTTGCCAATTTTCAGGCTGCACGTATTGCCAATGTACATTGATTTAATTATGTCATATGTTTTACCACTTTCAATAACTTTGTAGAACTGTCCTGTATGCCAAATAGAATCAAATGCTTTTCTGAAGTCGATAAAGCAAGCGTATATTTTGGTATTATTTTGGTGGATATGTTTATCTATCAGGATGTGTAGGGTGTAAATATGATCAGTCGTGCGATGTTTTGGTATAAATCCAATTTGGCTTTTACTCAAGACATTGTGCTTATTAAGGAAGTTTAGAACTCTTGCATTTATAATACTACAGAAAACCTTCCCCAAGTTACTGTTCACACAAATTGTTAGGGTCAAATTTGTCTCCATTCTTAAAGATTGGGGTTATGAGTCCTTGCTTCCAGATGTCAGGGCACTAGTGAGTTTGAGCATCTCATTTAGGATGCCATCAGGTCCGCATGCTTTTTTAAATTTGAGGGCCTGAAGTTTCTTATAGAGCTCCTGGTCAGTAATTGGGGAGTCCAATGGATTTTGATTGTCCTTTATAGCTTTTTCTAATCCATTCAACTTCTCATGAATTTGGCATTGTTCTGCGTTTGTGTCAATTCGAACAGTGTTGTAGAGTTTTAAAATGGGTTGTCCATATGTCACCATTTTGTATCGCTAATTCCTCTTGTGATTTTTTTTTGTTTTTTCCAATTTTGCCAGACGTTGTTTGTGTTTATGGACTCCTCAATTAGTGTCAGCTGCTTGCTGTTGGTCTGTGCTTTTTTTGGTTCTGAGTGTACGTTTATAGAGTTTTACAGTCTCACAGTAATGAAGGCGTAATTCACCATTATTTGAGTCTCTGTGCTTTTGGTTTGATAGTGTTCTAAGTTTTTTCCTTATAATTTTACAATCTGCAACAAACCAGTTGTCATCTGTGGTCTTTTTTTCATCTCATATACCACCCCCCCCCCCCCCCCCCCAGGTATATGAGATGTTGGTAGAGAGTGGGGAACTGGACAACACCTACATAATCTACACAGCTGATCACGGCTACCACATCGGCCAGTTTGGGCTGGTCAAGGGGAAGTCCATGCCCTACGACTTTGACATCAGAGTGCCCTTCTTCCTCCGCGGGCCCAACGTCGAGCCTGGAGCAGTGTAAGTAAGCCTTGTCCAAGCCAGAATGAGCCATAGGGTAGGAGCCTGTTTCTCTATCTCCTGTGTCTGTTATTCAGTAGCGTGAGGTCGCTTGATGTACAAGTACACCCAGTGGACCTGGCGCTAGTCTGTTGCAGGGAGTTACCCCCCAATCCATCTCCTAATGCTGAGTGCCAAGCATTGTTTGTGTCTGTTGGTGTTGATGACGTTGTTGTACTGTTCCTCCCCAGTAATCCTCAGCTGGTGTTGAACATTGATCTGGCCCCCACCATACTGCACATGGCTGGGCTTGATACGCCTCCAGACATGGATGGGAAGTCCATCCTCAAACTGCTGGAACAAGAGAAGACTGGAAACAGGTAGGAATGGGGTTCATATACAACAGGTAGGAATGGGGTCAAATACAACAGGTAGTAATGGGGTCATATACAATAACAGGTAGGAATGGGATCAAATACAACAGGTAGGAATGGGGTCATATACAATAACAGGTAGGAATGGGGTCATATACAACAGGTAGGAAAGGGGTCATATACAATAACAGGTAGGAATGGGATCAAATACAACAGGTAGGAATGGGGTCATATACAATAACAGGTAGGAATGGGGTCATATACAATAACAGGTAGGAATGGGGTCATATACAACAACAGGTAGGAATGGGGTCATATACAATAACAGGTAGGAATGGGGTCATATACAATAACAGGTAGGAATGGGGTCATATACAAATAACAGGTAGGAATGGGGTCATATACAATAACAGGTAGGAATGGGGTCATATACAATAACAGGTAGGAATGGGGTCATATACAATAACAGGTAGGAATGGGGTCATATACAACAACAGGTAGGAATGGGGTCATATACAACAACAGGTAGGAATGGGGTCATATACAACAACAGGTAGGAATGGGGTCATATACAACTAACAGGTAGGAATGGGGTCATATACAATAACAGGTAGGAATGGGGTCATATACAATAACAGGTAGGAATGGGGTCATATACAATAACAGGTAGGAATGGGGTCACATACAATAACAGGTAGGAATGGGGTCATATACAACAACAGGTAGGAATGGGGTCATATACAACAACAGGTAGGAATGGGGTCATATACAACAGGTAGGAATGGGGTCATATACAACAGGTAGGAATGGGGTCATGTACACCAACAGGTAGGAATGGGGTCATATACAACAACAGGTAGGAATGGGGTCATATACAACAACAGGTAGGAATGGGGTCATATACAACAACAGGTAGGAATGGGGTCATATACAACAGGTAGGAATGGGGTCATATACAACAGGTAGGAATGGGGTCATATACAACAGGTAGGAATGGGGCTCATATACAACAACAGGTAGGAATGGGGTCATATACAACAACAGGTAGGATTGGGGTCATATACAACAACAGGTAGGAATGGGGCCATATACAACAGGTAGTAATGGGGCCATATACAACAGGTAGGAATGGGGCCATATACAACAGGTAGGAATGGTGTCATATACAACAGGTAGGAATGGGGTCATATACAACAACAGGTAGGAATGGGGTCATATACAACAACAGGTAGGAATGGGGTCATATACAACAACAGGTAGGAATGGGGTCATATACAACAACAGGTAGGAATGGGGTCATATACAACAACAGGTAGGAATGGGGTCGTATACAACAGGTAGGAATGGGGCCGTATACAACAGGTAGGAATGGGGTCATATACAACAGGTAGTAATGGGGTCATATACACCAACAGGTAGGAATGGGGTCATATACAACAGGTAGGAATGGGGCCATATACAACAAGTAGGAATGGGGTCATATACAACAGGTAGGAATGGGGTCATATACACCAACAGGTAGGAATGGGGTCATATACAACAAGTAGGAATGGGGTCAAATACAATAACAGGTAGGAATGGGGTCATATACACCAACAGGTAGGAATGGGGTCATATACAACAGGTAGGAATGGGGCCATATACAACAAGTAGGAATGGGGTCATATACAACAACAGGTAGGAAAGGGGCCATATACAACAGGTAGGAATGGGGTCATATACAACAGGTAGGAATGGGGCCATATACAACAGGTAGGAATGGGGTCATATACAACAGGTAGGAATGGGGTCATATACAACAACAGGTAGTAATGGGGTCATATACAACAACAGGTAGGAATGGGGCCATATACAACAGGTAGGAATGGGGTCATATACAACAGGTAGGAATGGGGCCATATACAACAGGTAGGAATGGGGTCATATACAACAACAGGTAGGAATGGGGTCATATACAACAGGTAGTAATGGGGTCATATACAACAGGTAGTAATGGGGTCATATACACCAACAGGTAGGAATGGGGTCATATACAACAGGTAGGAATGGGGCCATATACAACAAGTAGGAATGGGGTCATATACAACAGGTAGGAATGGGGTCAGATACACCAACAGGTAGGAATGGGGTCATATACAACAAGTAGGAATGGGGTCAAATACAATAACAGGTAGGAATGGGGTCATATACACCAACAGGTAGGAATGGGGTCATATACAACAGGTAGGAATGGGGCCATATACAACAAGTAGGAATGGGGTCATATACAACAACAGGTAGGAATGGGGCCATATACAACAGGTAGGAATGGGGCCATAGACAACAACAGGTAGGAATGGGGTCATATTCAACAGGTAGGAATGGGGCCATAGACAACAACACGTAGGAATGGGGTCATATACAACAGGTAGGAATGGGGCCATATACAACAAGTAGGAATGGGGTCATATACAACAGGTAGGAATGGGGTCATATACAACAGGTAGGAATGGGGTCATATACAACAGGTAGGAATGGGGTCATATACAACAACAGGTAGGAATGGGGTCATATACAACAACAGGTAGGAATGGGGTCATATACAACAACAGGTAGGAATGGGGTCATATACAACAACAGGTAGGAATGGGGTCGTATACAACAGGTAGGAATGGGGCCATATACAACAGGTAGGAATGGGGTCATATACAACAGGTAGTAATGGGGTCATATACACCAACAGGTAGGAATGGGGTCATATACAACAGGTAGGAATGGGGCCATATACAACAAGTAGGAATGGGGTCATATACAACAGGTAGGAATGGGGTCATATACACCAACAGGTAGGAATGGGGTCATATACAACAAGTAGGAATGGGGTCAAATACAATAACAGGTAGGAATGGGGTCATATACACCAACAGGTAGGAATGGGGTCATATACAACAGGTAGGAATGGGGCCATATACAACAAGTAGGAATGGGGTCATATACAACAACAGGTAGGAATGGGGCCATATACAACAGGTAGGAATGGGGTCATATACAACAGGTAGGAATGGGGCCATATACAACAGGTAGGAATGGGGTCATATACAACAGGTAGGAATGGGGTCATATACAACAACAGGTAGTAATGGGGTCATATACAACAACAGGTAGGAATGGGGCCATATACAACAGGTAGGAATGGGGTCATATACAACAGGTAGGAATGGGGCCATATACAACAGGTAGGAATGGGGTCATATACAACAACAGGTAGGAATGGGGTCATATACAACAGGTAGTAATGGGGTCATATACAACAGGTAGTAATGGGGTCATATACACCAACAGGTAGGAATGGGGTCATATACAACAGGTAGGAATGGGGCCATATACAACAAGTAGGAATGGGGTCATATACAACAGGTAGGAATGGGGTCATATACACCAACAGGTAGGAATGGGGTCATATACAACAAGTAGGAATGGGGTCAAATACAATAACAGGTAGGAATGGGGTCATATACACCAACAGGTAGGAATGGGGTCATATACAACAGGTAGGAATGGGGCCATATACAACAAGTAGGAATGGGGTCATATACAACAACAGGTAGGAATGGGGCCATATACAACAGGTAGGAATGGGGCCATAGACAACAACAGGTAGGAATGGGGTCATATTCAACAGGTAGGAATGGGGCCATAGACAACAACAGGTAGGAATGGGGTCATATACAACAGGTAGGAATGGGGCCATATACAACAAGTAGGAATGGGGTCATATACAACAGGTAGGAATGGGGCCATATACAACAGGTAGGAATGGGATCATATACAACAACAGGTAGGAATGGGGTCATATACAACAACAGGTAGGAATGGGGCCATATACAACAAGTAGGAATGGGGTCATATACAACAACAGGTAGGAATGGGGTCATATACAACAACAGGTAGGAATGGGGCCATATACAACAAGTAGGAATGGGGTCATATACAACAGGTAGGAATGGGGTCATATACAACAGGTAGGAATGGGGCCATATACAACAAGTAGGAATGGGGTCATTTACAACAACAGGTAGTAATGGGGTCATATACACCAACAGGTAGGAATGGGGTCATATACACCAACAGGTAGGAATGGGGTCATATACAACAACAGGTAGGAATGGGGTCATATACAACAGGTAGGAATGGGGTCATATACAACAGGTAGGAATGGGGTCATGTACACCAACAGGTAGGAATGGGGTCATATACAACAACAGGTAGGAATGGGGTCATATACAACAACAGGTAGGAATGGGGCCATATACAACAAGTAGGAATTGGATCAAATACAACAGGTAGGAATGGGGTCATATACAACAGGTAGGAATGGGGTCATATACACCATCAGGTAGGAATGGGGTCATATACACCAACAGGTAGGAATGGGGTCATATACAACAACAGGTAGGAATGGGGTCATTTACAACAGGTAGGAATGGGGTCATATACAACAAGTAGGAATGGGGTCATATACAACAGGTAGGAATGGGGTCATATACAACAACAGGTAGGAATGGGGTCATATACAACAACAGGTAGGAATGGGGTCATATACAACAACAGGTAGGAATGGGGTCATATACAACAACAGGTCGGAATGGGGTCATATACAACAAGTAGGAATGGGGTCATATACAACAGGTAGGAATGGGGTCATATACAACAGGTAGGAATGGGGTCATATACACCAACAGGTAGGAATGGGGTCATATACAACAACAGGTAGGAATGGGGTCATATACAACAAGTAGGAATGGGGTCATATACAACAGGTAGGAATGGGGTCATATACAACAGGTAGGAATGGGGTCATATACAACAGGTAGGAATGGGGTCATATACAACAGGTAGGAATGGGGTCATATACACCAACAGGTAGGAATGGGGTCATATACAACAACAGGTAGGAATGGGGTCATATACAACATGTAGGAATGGGGTCATATACAACAAGTAGGAATGGGGTCATATACAACAGGTAGGAATGGGGTCATATACAACAACAGGTAGGAATGGGGTCATATACAACAACAGGTAGGAATGGGGTCATATACAACAACAGGTAGGAATGGGGTCATATACAACAGGTAGGAATGGGGTCATATACAACAACAGGTAGGAATGGGGTCATATACAACAACAGGTAGGAATGGGGTCATATACAACAACAGGTAGGAATGGGGTCATATACAACAACAGGTAGGAATAGGGTCATATACAACAACAGGTAGGAATGGGGTCATATACAACAAGTAGGAATGGGGTCATATACAACAGGTAGGAATGGGGTCATATACAACAGGTAGGAATGGGGCCGTATACAACAACAGGTAGGAATGGGGTCATATACAACAACAGGTAGGAATGGGGTCATATACAACAACAGGTAGGAATGGGGTCATATACAACAGGTAGGAATGGGGTCATATACAACAACAGGTAGGAATGGGGTCAAATACAACAAGTAGGAATGGGGTCATATACAACAACAGGTAGGAAGGGTGGTATATAATTTTAAAATATATATTCTACTCAGGCCTCTCGAGTGGCGCTGCGGTCTAAGGCACTGTATCGCAGTGCTAGCTGTGCCACTAGAGATCCTGGTTTGAGTCCAGGCTCTGTCGCAGCCGGCCGCGAACAGGAGACCCATGGAGCGGCGTACAATTGGGCCAGCGTCGTCCGGGTTAGGGGAGGGTTTGGCCGGCAGGGATGTTCTTTTCCCATCGGGCTTTAGAGACTCCTGTGGCGGGCCGGACGCAATGCACACTGACACGGTCGCTAGGTGTACGGTGTTTCCTCCGAGACATTGGTTCGGCTGGCTTCCGGGTTAAAGGGGGCAGTGTGTCAAGAAGCAGTGCGGCTTGGTTGGGTTGTGTTTCAGAGGACACACGACTCTCGACCTTCGCCTCTCCCGAGTCCATACGGGAGTTGCAGAGATGAAACAAGACTGTAACTACCAATTGGATACCCCGAAATTGAGGAGGAAAAGAGTAAAAAAGTATATATATATATATTGATAAACTCTAGTACATTACCAGTGACTACATTACCAGTGACTATATATATATATATATATATACACTGCTCAAAAAAATAAAGGGAACACTTAAACAACACAATGTAACTCCAAGTCAATCACACTTCTGTGAAATCAAACTGTCCACTTAGGAAGCAACACTGATTGACAATACATTTCACATGCTGTTGTGCAAATGGAATAGACAACAGGTGGAAATTATAGGCAATTAGCAAGACACCCCAAATAAAGGAGTGGTTCTGCAGGGTGGGTACCACAGACCACTTCTCAGTTCCTATGCTTCCTGGCTGATGTTTTGGTCACTTTTGAATGCTGGCGGTGCTTTCACTCTAGTGGTAGCATGAGACGGAGTCTACAACCCACACAAGTGGCTCAGGTAGTGCAGGTCATCCAGGATGGCACATCAATGCGAGCTGTGGCAAGAAGGTTTGCTGTGTCTGTCAGCGTAGTGTCCAGAGCATGGAGGCGCTATCAGGAGACAGGCCAGTACATCAGGAGATGTGGAGGAGGCCGTAGGAGGGCAACAACCCAGCAGCAGGACCGCTACCTCCGCCTTTGTGCAAGGAGGAGCAGGAGAAGCATTGCCAGAGCCATGCAAAATGACCTCCAGCAGGCCACAAATGTGCATGTGTCTGCTCAAACGGTCAGAAACAGACTCCATGAGGGTGGTATGAGTGCCCGACGTCCACAGGTGGGGGTTGTGCCTACAGCCCAACACCGTGCAGGACGTTTGGCATTTGCCAGAGAACACCAAGATTGGCAAATTCGCCACTGGCGCCCTGTGCTCTTCACAGATGAAAGCAGGTTCACACTGAGCACGTGACAGACGTGACAGAGTCTGGAGACGCCGTGGAGAACGTTCTGCTGCCTGCAACATCCTCCAGCATGACCGGTTTGGCGGTGGGTCAGTCATGGTGTGGGGTGGCATTTCTTTGGGGGGCCGCACAGCCCTCCATGTGCTCGCCAGAGGTAGCCTGACTGCCATTAGGTTCCGAGATGAGATCCTCAGACCCCTTGTGAGACCATATGCTGGTGCGGTTGGCCCTGGGTTCCTTCTAATGCAAGACAATGCTAGACCTCATGTGGCTGGAGTGTGTCAGCAGTTCCTGCAAGAGGAAGGCATTGATGCTATGGACTGGCCCGCCCGTTCCCCAGACCTGAATCCAATTGAGCACATCTGGGACATCATGTCTCGCTCCATCCACCAACGTCACGTTGCACCACAGACTGTCCAGGAGTTGGCGGATGCTTTAGTCCAGGTCTGGGAGGAGATCCCTCAGGAGACCATCCGCCACCTCATCAGGAGCATGCCCAGGCGTTGTAGGGAGGTCATACAGGCACGTGGAGGCCACACACACTACTGAGCCTCATTTTGACTTGTTTTAAGGACATTTCATCAAAGTTGGATCAGCCTGTAGTGTGGTTTTCCACTTTAATTTTGAGTGTGACTCCAAATCCAGACCTCCATGGGTTGATAAATTGGATTTCCATGGATTATTTTTGTGTGATTTTGTTGTCAGCACATTCAACTATGTAAAGAAAAAAGTATTTAATAAGATTATTTCTTTCATTCAGATCTAGGATGTGTTGTTTAAGTGTTCCCTTTATTTTTTTGAGCAGTGTATATTCAACTCAACATTTAAAACACCAGGTAATTCCATTCAGATTAAGCATCTCACTTTTTCAAGCAAAACCTTTCCACACAAAATATTGTCTGCTATAAAACGTTGGATACATTTATGTCACGTCATTCTGACGTTTTAAACATTGCAGTGTTTATACACATGGATCACTATATTACTAAACACACCAAAATATGTAGCGATTTCATAAAGCACAAACTTCAGTCTCAAAATAAAACATTCACAGAGCAAGTGTGCGTCCCGAAAGGCTCCATATTCCCTATAAATTACACTAGTCTTGACCAGAGCACTATGGGGAATAGGCGAGACAGAGCAAGGTAAAAGAAAACATCTGTAAGATCTAATCCTGTAAACCAAGTCAGTGATTCAGGGTTTCATGTTGAACACATTTCAGTTGCTTATCTTGACTCTACAAATTCTTAGGAATCTTATAATCATAGCTCTGGCTGTACACGGCAGACCAACATAGCTCATGGTTCGAGTCCCAAATGGCACCGTATTCCCTATATAGTACACTGCTTTTGACCGGGATCCTATGGGTAACCCAATTGGCCCTGGTCAAATGGAGTGCACTATATAGGGTGCCATTTGGAAAGGAGCCATTGGTAAGTCTAATGCCAGGCTCACTTTGAATTCTATCAACTAAAA
>NC_138309.1:85415000-85417500 GCF_965601325.2 Salmo salar
GAGTACTGAGCCAAATCAAACAACAGAATTGTTACTATCCCAACACTTTTGGATCTCCCTGTATTTCTATGTTCAGAAACACTACGTTATTTACAACCTTCCTTGGTTGTAATTGTAGCTACAGCACATTATCTATGGTCTGAGCTCTATCTACACTAACACTACTTTATGTCTCTGGGGGCCAAGAACGCCAGCCCCGGATTCTGACCCATCCCAGCCAGCCCAGCCCAGCCCAGCCCAGCCAGCCCAGCCAGCCAGCCAGCCAGCCAGCCCAGCCCAGCCAGCCCAGGCATCCCAGCCAGCACAGCCAGCCAGCCCAGGCATTCCGGCCCAGGCATCCCAGCCCAGGCATCCCAGCCCAGGCATCCCAGCCCAGGCATCCCAGCCCAGGCATCCCAGCCCAGGCATCCCAGCCAGCCCAGCCAGCCCAGCCCAGCCCAGCCAGCCCAGCCCAGCCCAGCCAGCCCAGCCCAGCCCAGCCAGCCAGCCCAGCCCAGCCAGCCCAGCCAGCCAGCCAGCAAAGCCAGCCAGCCAGCCAGCCAGCCCAGCCAGCCCAGCCCATCCCAGCCAGCCCAGCCAGCCCAGCCCAGCCCAGCCAGCCCAGCCCAGCCAGCCAGCCCAGCCCAGCCCAGCCAGCCAGCCAGCCAGCCCAGCCAGCCCAGCCAGCCCAGCCAGCCCAGCCCAGCCCAGCCAGCCAGCCAGCCCAGCCAGCCCAGCCCAGCCCAGCCAGCCAGCCCAGCCAGCCAGCCCAGCCCAGCCAGCCCAGCCAGCCCAGCCAGCCCAGCCAGCCCAGCCCAGCCAGCCAGCCAGCCAGCCAGCCCAGCCCAGCCAGCCAGCCCAGCCCAGCCCAGCCAGCCCAGCCAGCCCAGCCCAGCCAGCCCAGCCAGCCCAGCCCAGCCCAGCCAGCCCAGCCAGCCCAGCCAGCCAGCCAGCCAGCCAGCCAGCCAGCCAGCCCAGCCCAGCCAGCCAGCCCAGGCATCCCATCCCAGCCAGCCCAGCCAGCCCAGGCATCCCAGCCCAGCCAGCCCAGCCAGCCCAGCCAGCCAGCTAGCCAGCCAGCCCAGCCCAGCCAGCCAGCCAGCCAGCCCAGGCATCCCAGCCAGCACAGCCAGCCAGCCCAGGCATTCCGGCCCAGGCATCCCAGCCCAGGCATCCCAGCCCAGGCATCCCAGCCAGCCCATCACAGCCAGCTCATCTCAGACTATCCCAGCCAGCCTAGCCAACCAATCCCAGCCCAGCCATCCCAGCCCAGCCCAGCCCAGCCCAGCCTGTCAATCCCAGCCCAGCCCAGCCAATCCCATCCCAGCCAGCCCAGCCCAGCCAGCCCATCCCAGTCCACCCCAGCCATCCCATCCCAGCCCATCCCAGTCCATCCCAGTCAGCCCAGCCAGCCAATCCCATCCCAGCCCAGCCAGCCCATCCCATCCCAGCCCATCCCAGTCCATCCCAGTCAGCCCAGCCAGCCAATCTCAGCCCAGCCAGTCCATCCCATCCCAGCTCTACCCAGTCCATCCCAGTTCTACCTAGCTCTAGACTGCATCTCAAATGGTACCCTATTCCCTATTCCCCTGTCTCTAGTCAGATGGTACCCGATTCCCTATGTGGTGCACTAGTTTTGACAGGACCTATAGGGAATAGGGTACCATTCGGGATGCATCCCTGCCCATCTCTCTACCCAGCCCTGGCCAGCTCTACTGTGGGCCAAGCACATTGACCTCCCCCCCTGGCTTTGGCACACTGGCACCACTCTAGCCCTCAGACCCACACGGCCCTGCCAACCAACAGCCAACTGTTCTGCCAACCACCCCCTGCCAACTTCCTGCCTCTGCCAACACTGACTACATTCTCCAGACACACAGACATAATAACCGCTATGAAAACAACACTGTGACCCTAAAGTACAACCTGTCCCCTTGGCTTTGAGAGTGTTTGGGACTGCTGTCCTGTCCTGTCTGACTACTGTCCTGTCTGACTGCTGTCCTGTCTGACTGCTGTCCTGTCCCGTCTGACTGCTGTCCTGTCCTGTCTGTCTGACTGCTGTTCTGTCCTGTCTGACTGCTGTCCTGTGCTGTCCTGTCCTGTCCAGTCTGACTGCTGTCCTGTCCTGTCCTGTCTGACTGCTGTTCTGTCCCGTCTGACTGCTGTCCTGTCTGACTGCTGTCCTGTCCTGTCTGACTGCTGTCCTGTCCTGTCCTGTCTGACTGCTGTCCTGTCCCGTCTGACTGCTGTTCTGTCCCGTCTGACTGCTGTCCTGTCCTGTCTGACTGCTGTCCTGTCTGACTGCTGTCCTGTCTGACTGCTGTCCTGTCCTGTCCTGTCTGACTGCTGTCCTGTCCTGTCCTGTCTGACTGCTGTCCTGTCCTGTCTGACTGCTGTCCTGTCCTGTCTGACTGCTGTCCTGTCCTGTCTGACTGCTGTCCTGTCCTGTCTGACTGCTGTCCTGTCTGACTGCTGTCCTGTCCTGTCTGACAGGATAGAGGTAACAGAGAAGTTACCCACT
>NC_138309.1:85422500-85427500 GCF_965601325.2 Salmo salar
AAAGAGAGAGAGAGCGGTATAGAGAGAGAGAGAGAGAGAGAGAGAGAGAGAGAGAGAGAGAGAGAGAGAGAGAGAGAGAGAGAGAGAGAGAGAGAGAGAGAGAGAGAGAGAGAGAGAGAGAGAGAGAGAGAGGTATAGACAAATGCAAGACACAGAGAGAGAGAGGTATAGACAGAGCAAGACACAGAGAGAGAGAGAGGTATAGACAGAGCAAGACACAGAGAGAGAGAGAGAGAGAGAGAGAGAGAGAGAGAGAGGTATAGACAAATGCAAGACACAGAGAGAGAGAGGTATAGACAGAGCAAGACACAGACAGACAGACAGACAGACAGACAGACAGACAGACAGACAGACAGACAGACAGACAGACAGACAGACAGACAGACAGACAGACAGACAGACAGACAGACAGACAGACAGACAGACAGACAGACAGACAGACAGACACAGACAGACAGACAGACAGACAGACAGACAGACAAATGTATAGAGACAGAATGCTTTAGAATGTGTTCAAGACGGCAGAACGATCCAGTTCATTTAGAATGTGTTCAAGACGGCAGAACGATCCAGTTCATTTAGAATGTGTTCAAGACGACAGAACGATCCAGTTCATTTAGAATGTGTTCAAGACAGCAGAACGATCCAGTTCATTTTAGAATGTGTTCAAGACGGCAGAACGATCCAGTTCATTTAGAATGTGTTCAAGACGGCAGAACGATCCAGTTCATTTAGAATGTGTTCAAGACGGCAGAACGATCCAGTTCATTTAGAATGTGTTCAAGACGGCAGAACGATCCAGTTCATTTAGAATGTGTTCAAGATGGCAGAACGATCCAGTTCATTTTAGAATGTGTTCAAGACGGCAGAACGATCCAGTTCATTTAGAATGTGTTCAAGACGGCAGAACGATCCAGTTCATTTAGAATGTGTTCAAGACGGCAGAACGATCCAGTTCATTTAGAATGTGTTCAAGACGGCAGAACGATCCAGTTCATTTCATGGTGGTTCCGGTTCATCTTTCTCTCAGGATTCTGTTTCTTTCCGTCAGTCTGTGATCTGGTTGGGATGTCTGTCTGTCAGTCGGCCTGCCTACGTGTTGTTCTGGCAAGCTGGCAAAAAGTAGGGTGCCATTTTGAGATGCAACAAATGACTTTAAAGACATTTACATTAGAGGAGAGGAGTAAAAACAAAATCTCTTCCACCACTAATATAACCCTGTTCTCTTTGTCCTTGTCTCTCCTCTCCAGAAGTGGCACTGTGTGGAGGAGATCACGGGGAAGTGGCGGATCCAGAAGTGTAAAGGAGGTGGACTGAAGGAGAGCCCTAGGAAGAGGTCCTCCAGCCTGAGGCCTCACAGCAGCTACAACAGTAGGGAGAGGGAACCCTGCGACTGTGGCCTTGACCGACCGGGACGCTCACACCGCCAGTTCCCACCCTCCTCTGGAGAACCAGGTGAGTTGGATGGGGACAAGGGGACACGGGGAGGGGATGAAGCTGATGCCGGGGCCAGGGATGAGGGCTGAGATGGGACTGAGGAACCAGAGTTGGAGCTGCAAGGCCATAGAATGGTAATGGACAAAATATGGGTCTTATCATGGATTTGGGGTTATCTAAGAGACAGTTTCTGGGGGACTGGGGATGGTGCTGGGCTTATAGGGGGTTATCTAAGAGACAGTTTCTGGGGGACTGGGGATGGTGCTGGGCTTATAGAGGGTTATCTAAGAGACAGTTTCTGGGGGACTGGGGATGGTGCTGGGCTTATAGGGGGTTATCTAAGAAACAGTTTCTGGGGGACTGGGGATGGTGCTGGGCTTATAGGGGGTTATCTAAGAAACAGTTTCTGGGGGACTGGGGATGGTGCTGGGCTTATAGGGGGTTATCTAAGAGACAGTTTCTGGGGGACTGGGGATGGTGCTGGGCTTATAGGGGGTTATCTAAGAAACAGTTTCTGGGGGACTGGGGATGGTGCTGGGCTTATAGGGGGTTATCTAAGAGACAGTTTCTGGGGGACTGGGGATGGTGCTGGGGTTGAGACTGAGGCTGATGGTGGCTCAGGCCGGCAAGGGAGTTGTGTACTGAGTGATCTGCCCAACACATCACCGGGGGGCAAACTACCTGCCCTCCAGGACACCTACACCACCTGATGTCACAGGAAGGCCAAAAAGATCATCAAGGACAACAACCACCCGAGCCACTGCCTGTTCACCCCACTATCATCCAGAAGGTGAGGTCAGTACAGATGTATCAGAGCTGGGACCGAGAGACTGAAAAACAGCTTCTATCTCAAGGCCATCAGACTGTTAAATAGCCATCACTAGCCGGCTACCACCCGGTCACTCAACCCTGCACCTTAGAGGCTGCTGCCCTATATACATAGACATGGAATCCCTGGTCACTTTAATAGTGGAACACTAGTCACTTTAATAATGTTTACATACTGCTTTACTCATCTCATATGTATATACTGTATTCTATTCTACTGCATTTTAGTCAATACCACTCCGACATTGTTCGTCCTAATGTTTATATATTTCTAAATGTCATTATTTTACTTTTAGATTTGTGTGTGTTGTTGTGAATTGTTAGATACTACCCGCACTGTTGGAATAACATCTGATTCATATGTGTATGTGATCAATAACATGTGATTTGATTTGATCAGATGTCTCTCTGTGGACTTAACCACTCTGTATTACAGTCTATGTGTGTATAGCTATGGTGAAAATGACCATGTCTGTGTTTGCCAGAGTCTTGATTTACGGCTCAGGATTATGCAGGGCTATAAAAGAGAGTCCGATGCAGAGGAGAGAGAGAGAGAGAGAGACAGACGAATACAGCTTCTGACATTAGATCACTGGTTTGATGGATATGTAGTTGAGATGAGAAGGTGCTCTTTCACGTCTGCCAAGGATCTGGTCGTTTGGAATGTTGTGCCGCCACCTAGTGGATTTAAGAGGCATTGCTACTGAATGTACTTTTTCACATTCAATTCATTTTATTTCAGTATGTCTTTGTTGACTAGAAAGGGGAATTTATTTGCAGAAATGACAGGAAAACATATTGACATACATACTCCCATACCAACATGTATGTTAAATTTGATTCATCATATGCTGGAGGTTTTTATCACTGTGGGCTGAATGACTGTCTGGGTCTGTATCACTGTGGGCTGAATGACTGTCTGGATCTGTATCACTGTGGGCTGAATGACTGTCTGGATCTGTATAACTGTGGGCTGAATGACTGTCTGGGTCTGTATCACTGTGGGCTGAATGACTGTCTGGATCTGTATCACTGTGGGCTGAATGACTGTCTGGGTCTGTATCACTGTGGGCTGAATGACTGTCTGGGTCTGTATCACTGTGGGCTGAATGACTGTCTGGGTCTGTATCACTGTGGGCTGAATGACTGTCTGGATCTGTATCACTGTGGGCTGAATGACTGTCTGGATCTGTATCACTGTGGGCTGAATGACTGTCTGGGTCTGTATCACTGTGGGCTGAATGACTGTCTGGTCTGTATCACTGTGGGCTGAATGACGCTGGCGTGGGCTGAATGACTGTCTGGCGTATCACTGTGGGCTGAATGACTGTCTGGATCTGTATCACTGTGGGCTGAATGACTGTCTGGTCTGTATCACTGTGGGCTGAATGACTGTCTGGGTCTGTATCACTGTGGGCTGAATGACTGTCTGGATCTGTATCACTGTGGGCTGAATGACTGTCTGGGTCTGTATCACTGTGGGCTGAATGACTGTCTGGGTCTGTATCACTGTGGGCTGAATGACTGTCTGGGTCTGTATCACTGTGGGCTGAATGACTGTCTGGGTCTGTATCACTGTGGGCTGAATGACTGTCTGGATCTGTATCACTGTGGGCTGAATGACTGTCTGGATCTGTATCACTGTGGGCTGAATGACTGTCTGGGTCTGTATCACTGTGGGCTGAATGACTGTCTGGATCTGTATCACTGTGGGCTGAATGACTGTCTGGGTCTGTATCACTGTGGGCTGAATGACTGTCTGGATCTGTATCACTGTGGGCTGAATGACTGTCTGGATCTGTATCACTGTGGGCTGAATGACTGTCTGGGTCTGTATCACTGTGGGCTGAATGACTGTCTGGGTCTGTATCACTGTGGGCTGAATGACTGTCTGGGTCTGTATCACTGTGGGCTGAATGACTGTCTGGATCTGTATCACTGTGGGCTGAATGACTGTCTGGATCTGTATCACTGTGGGCTGAATGACTGTCTGGGTCTGTATCACTGTGGGCTGAATGACTGTCTGGGTCTGTATCACTGTGGGCTGAATGACTGTCTGGGTCTGTGGGCTGAATGACTGTCTGGGTCTGTATCACTGTGGGCTGAATGACTGTCTGGGTCTGTATCACTGTGGGCTGAATGACTGTCTGGGTCTGTATCACTGTGGGCTGAATGACTGTCTGGGTCTGTATCACTGTGAGCTGAATGACTGTCTGGATCTGTATCACTGTGGGCTGAATGACTGTCTGGGTCTGTGGGCTGAATGACTGTCTGGGTCTGTATCACTGTGGGCTGAATGACTGTCTGGATCTGTATCACTGTGGGCTGCTGACAGTCTGTTGTGTTTGTTGTGTTAAATCTTGTACGAGAAACATCTATAAAAATGGCACAAGAAAATAAAAGTGTGTTATAAACTCTCTCTGCTATAATATGTATTAGGATACAGGCCTCGTTTCGTCCATACTCGACCCACCAGATCTCTGTCCGTGGAGTTCGAAGGGCAGATCTATGACGTCGACCTCGCGGCAGAAGACCAGTCAGCCGTGCAGAGACGTGTCATCAGAAAGCGCCACCATGAGCAGGAGGACCCCGAGTTTGCCTTGGAGTCAGACGACAGGTCAGAGGAGATGCTGGCGGATGATACCAACGCCGTGGGGTACCCGAACTCTGTCAAGGTCACACACAAGTATGACATCGTTCCTACCGAGGGAATTTTTCCCTAGCCAATGTCTGCT
>NC_138309.1:85432500-85470000 GCF_965601325.2 Salmo salar
TTAATACACGTTAATATGCCAACACTACACCATTAACCTCTTACATCTAGACGTTCCGCTAGCGGAACACCTGCTCCAATATCCAATGATGGGCGTGGCGCGAATTACAAATTCCTCAAAAATACAAAAACTTCCATTTTTCAAACATATGACTATTTTACAGCATTTTAAAGACAAGACTCTCCTTTATCTAACCACACTGTCCGATTTCAAAAAGGCTTTACAGCGAAAGCAAAACATTAGATTATGTCAGCAGAGTACCCAGCCAGAAATAATCAGACACCCATTTTTCAAGCTAGCATATAATGTCACAAAAAACAAAACCACAGCTAAATGCAGCACTAACCTTTGATGATCTTCATCAGATGACACGCCTAGGACATTATGTTATACAATACATGCATGTTTTGTTCAATCAAGTTCATATTTATATCAAAAACCAGCTTTTTACATTAGCATGTGACGTTCAGAACTAGCATTCCCACCGAACACTTCCGGTGAATTTACTAAATTACTCACGATAAACGTTCACAAAAAACATAACAATTATTTTAAGAATTATAGATACAGAACTCCTTTGTGCAATCGAGGTGTCCGATTTTAAAATAGCTTTTCGGTGAAAGCACATTTTGCAATATTCTGAGTAGATAGCATAGCCATCACGGCTAGCTATTTTGACACCCACCAAGTTTAGCCCTGACCAAACTCCGATTTACTATTAGAAAAGTTTGATTACCTTTGGTGTTCTTCGTCAGAATGCACTCCCAGGACTGCTACTTCAATAACAAATGTTGGTTTGGTTCAAAATAATCCATAGTTATATCCAAATAGCGGCGTTTTGTTCGTGCGTTCAAGACACTATCCAAGGGTAACGAAGGGTGACGCGCCCGACGCGTTTCGTGACAAAAAAATTGTAAATATTCCATTACCGTACTTCGAAGCATGTCAACCGCTGTTTGAAATCAATTTTTATGCCATTTTTCTGGTAAAAAAGCGATAATATTCCGACCGGGAGTGGTGGTTTTTGTTCAAAGACGAAAGAATAAAAACATGGAGTCGACTCGTGCACGAGCCTCAGTCTCATAGTACTCTGACCGGCCACTATCCAAACGCGCTAATGTTTTTCAGCCAGTGCCTGCAAAGCCACGATTCAGCTTTTTGCCGCCTTCTGAGGGCCCATGGGAGCCGTAGGAAGTGTCACGTAACAGCAGAGATCCCCTGTTTTGGATAGAGATAATCAAGAAGGCCAAGAAATGGTCAGACAGGGTACTTCCTGTACAGAATCTTCTCAGGTTTTGGCCTGCCAAATGAGTTCTGTTATACTCACAGACACCATTCAAACAGTTTTAGAAACTTTGGAGTGTTTTCTATCCAAAGCTAATAATTATATGCATATTCTAGTTTCTGGGCAGGAGTAATAATCAGATTAAATCGGGTACGTTTTTTATCCGGACGTGAAAATACTGCCCCCTAGCCATAACAGGTTAATACGCCAACACTACACCGTTAATATGCCCAACACTACACCGTTACTACACCATTACTACACCGTTAATACGCCAACACTACACCGTTAATACGCCAACACTACACCGTTAATACGCCGTTAATACGCCAACACTACACTGTTACTACTCCATTACTACGCCAACACTACACTGTTACTACTCCGTTACTACACCGTTAATACGCCAACACTACACCGTTACTACACCGTTACTACGCCAACACTACACTGTTACTACTCCGTTACTACGCCAACACTACACCGTTAATACGTCGTTACTACGCCAACACTACACTGTTACTACACTGGAGGGTTGTGTACTAGTTAGTAGTTAACCCTGGTCTGTCCTTCCTCTAATCCTCCAGGTTGTGTTCTAGTTAGTAGTTAACCCTGGTCTGTTCTTCCTCTAATCCACCAGGTTGTGTACTAGTTAGTAGTTAACCCTGGTCTGTCCTTCCTCTAATCCTCCAGGTTGTGTTCTAGTTAGTAGTTAACCCTGGTCTGTCCTTCCTCTAATCCTCCAGGTTGTGTTCTAGTTAGTAGTTAACCCTGGTCTGTCCTTCCTCTAATCCTCCAGGTTGTGTTCTAGTTAGTAGTTAACCCTGGTCTGTCCTTCCTCTAATCCTCCAGGTTGTGTTCTAGTTAGTAGTTAACCCTGGTCTGTCCTTCCTCTAATCCTCCAGGTTGTGTTCTAGTTAGTAGTTAACCCTGGTCTGTCCTTCCTCTAATCCACCAGCGTTGTGTTCTAGTTAGTAGTTAACCCTGGTCTGTCCTTCCTCTAATCCTCCAGGTTGTGTTCTAGTTAGTAGTTAACCCTGGTCTGTCCTTCCTCTAATCCTCCAGGTTGTGTTCTAGTTAGTAGTTAACCCTGGTCTGTCCTTCCTCTAATCCTCCAGGTTGTGTTCTAGTTAGTAGTTAACCCTGGTCTGTCCTTCCTCTAATCCTCCAGGTTGTGTTCTAGTTAGTAGTTAACCCTGGTCTGTCCTTCCTCTAATCCTCCAGGTTGTGTTCTAGTTAGTAGTTAACCCTGGTCTGCTTCCCTCCTCCGGGGTCGGGTAACCCGGCGCTCCTCCCCAGGTTGTGTTCTAGTTAGTAGTTAACCCTGGTCTGTCCTTCCTCTAATCCTCCAGGTTGTGTTCTAGTTAGTAGTTAACCCTGGTCTGTTCTTCCTCTAATCCTCCAGGTTGTGTTCTAGTTAGTAGTTAACCCTGGTCTGTCCTTCCTCTAATCCTCCAGGTTGTGTTCTAGTTAGTAGTTAACCCTGGTCTGTCCTTCCTCTAATCCTCCAGGTTGTGTTCTAGTTAGTAGTTAACCCTGGTCTGTCCTTCCTCTAATCCTCCAGGTTGTGTTCTAGTTAGTAGTTAACCCTGGTCTGTCCTTCCTCTAATCCTCCAGGTTGTGTTCTAGTTAGTAGTTAACCCTGGTCTGTCCTTCCTCTAATCCACCAGGTTGTGTTCTAGTTAGTAGTTAACCCTGGTCTGTCCTTCCTCTAATCCTCCAGGTTGTGTTCTAGTTAGTAGTTAACCCTGGTCTGTCCTTCCTCTAATCCTCCAGGTTGTGTACTAGTTAGTAGTTAACCCTGGTCTGTCCTTCCTCTAATCCTCCAGGTTGTGTTCTAGTTAGTAGTTAACCCTGGTCTGTCCTTCCTCTAATCCTCCAGGTTGTGTTCTAGTTAGTAGTTAACCCTGGTCTGTCCTTCCTCTAATCCTCCAGGTTGTGTTCTAGTTAGTAGTTAACCCTGGTCTGTCCTTCCTCTAATCCTCCAGGTTGTGTTCTAGTTAGTAGTTAACCCTGGTCTGTTCTTCCTCTAATCCTCCAGGTTGTGTTCTAGTTAGTAGTTAACCCTGGTCTGTTCTTCCTCTAATCCACCAGGTTGTGTTCTAGTTAGTAGTTAACCCTGGTCTGTCCTTCCTCTAATCCTCCAGGTTGTGTTCTAGTTAGTAGTTAACCCTGGTCTGTCCTTCCTCTAATCCTCCAGGTTGTGTTCTAGTTAGTAGTTAACCCTGGTCTGTCCTTCCTCTAATCCTCCAGGTTGTGTACTAGTTAGTAGTTAACCCTGGTCTGTCCTTCCTCTAATCCTCCAGGTTGTGTTCTAGTTAGTAGTTAACCCTGGTCTGTCCTTCCTCTAATCCTCCAGGTTGTGTTCTAGTTAGTAGTTAACCCTGGTCTGTCCTTCCTCTAATCCTCCAGGTTGTGTTCTAGTTAGTAGTTAACCCTGGTCTGCTCCTCTCCTCCGGGGTCGGGTAACCCGGCGCCTCCCATCCCCAGGTTGTGTTCTAGTTAGTAGTTAACCCTGGTCTGTCCTTCCTCTAATCCTCCAGGTTGTGTTCTAGTTAGTAGTTAACCCTGGTCTGCCTTCCCTCCTCCGGGGTCGGGTAACCCGGCGCCTCCCACCTCCAGGTTGTGTTCTAGTTAGTAGTTAACCCTGGTCTGTCCTTCCTCTAATCCTCCAGGTTGTGTTCTAGTTAGTAGTTAACCCTGGTCTGTCCTTCCTCTAATCCTCCAGGTTGTGTTCTAGTTAGTAGTTAACCCTGGTCTGTCCTTCCTCTAATCCTCCAGGTTGTGTTCTAGTTAGTAGTTAACCCTGGTCTGTCCTTCCTCTAATCCTCCAGGTTGTGTTCTAGTTAGTAGTTAACCCTGGTCTGTCCTTCCTCTAATCCTCCAGGTTGTGTTCTAGTTAGTAGTTAACCCTGGTCTGTCCTTCCTCTAATCCTCCAGGTTGTGTTCTAGTTAGTAGTTAACCCTGGTCTGTCCTTCCTCTAATCCTCCAGGTTGTGTTCTAGTTAGTAGTTAACCCTGGTCTGTCCTTCCTCTAATCCTCCAGGTTGTGTTCTAGTTAGTAGTTAACCCTGGTCTGTCCTTCCTCTAATCCTCCAGGTTGTGTTCTAGTTAGTAGTTAACCCTGGTCTGTCCTTCCTCTAATCCTCCAGGTTGTGTTCTAGTTAGTAGTTAACCCTGGTCTGTCCTTCCTCTAATCCTCCAGGTTGTGTTCTAGTTAGTAGTTAACCCTGGTCTGTCCTTCCTCTAATCCTCCAGGTTGTGTTCTAGTTAGTAGTTAACCCTGGTCTGTTCCTTCCTCTAATCCTCCAGGTTGTGTTCTAGTTAGTAGTTAACCCTGGTCTGTCCTTCCTCTAATCCTCCAGGTTGTGTTCTAGTTAGTAGTTAACCCTGGTCTGTCCTTCCTCTAATCCTCCAGGTTGTGTTCTAGTTAGTAGTTAACCCTGGTCTGTCCTTCCTCTAATCCTCCAGGTTGTGTTCTAGTTAGTAGTTAACCCTGGTCTGTCCTTCCTCTAATCCTCCAGGTTGTGTTCTAGTTAGTAGTTAACCCTGGTCTGTCCTTCCTCTAATCCACCAGGTTGTGTTCTAGTTAGTAGTTAACCCTGGTCTGTTCTTCCTCTAATCCTCCAGGTTGTGTTCTAGTTAGTAGTTAACCCTGGTCTGTCCTTCCTCTAATCCTCCAGGTTGTGTTCTAGTTAGTAGTTAACCCTGGTCTGTCCTTCCTCTAATCCTCCAGGTTGTGTTCTAGTTAGTAGTTAACCCTGGTCTGTCCTTCCTCTAATCCACCAGTCGGAGGGTTCTGTGCCTGCACCAGTTCCAACAACAACACCTACTGGTGCGTGAGGACCATCAACGAGACGCACAACACCCTGTTCTGTGAGTTCGCCACGGGCTTCCTCGAGTACTTTGACCTCAACCGCGACCCCTATCAGGTGAGTGGACTCCTCCCCTTCCAGATACCTTTCTGTAACAGTTTATATTTTCTGTCTATCGAAAACTATGTATTGAAGTGTCTGTCTGTCTGTCTGTCTGTGTCTGTCTGTGTGTGCCTCCATGTGTGTATCTGTGTGTGTCTGTTTGTGGTTGTCTGTGCCTGTCTGTGTGTGTGTGAGTGTGTGTGTGTGTGTGTCTGTGCGTGTCCGTGTCTGTGCGTGTGTGAGTGTGTGTGTTATAGTTGACCAACACAGTGTATTCAGTGGATAGAGAGGTGCTGAACACCCTTCATTCCCAGCTGATGGAGATGAGGAGCTGCCAGGGATACAAGCAGTGTAACCCCAGACCCAAAGGGCTGGACTCAACAGGTAAACACACTACTACCGTGATACTACTGTACTACTATTAGTACTACTACAGTGATACTACTGTCCTACTATTAGTACTATTACAGTACTACTACTGTACTACTACAGTCAAACTACAGTAGTACTGTACTACCACAGTGCTACTACAGTACTACTATTAGTACTATTATGGTGATAATACAGTGACACTACGTTGCTACTATTAGTGCTACTACAGTACTACGATTAGTGCTACTACAGTCAAAATACAGTACTACTATTAGTACTACTACAGTGCTACTACAGTCAAACTACAGTACTACTATTAGTACTACTACAATGCTACTACAGTACTACTACAGTCAAACTACAGTACTACTATTAGTACTACTACAGTGCTACTACAGTACTACTAGTAGTACTGCTAGAGGCAAAATACATTAGTACTACAGTACTACTACATTACTAATATTAGTACTACTACCGTGCTACTACAGTACTACTATTAGTACTATTATGGTGACAATACAGTGATACTACAGTACCAATACAGTTATACTACAGTACTACCAATTGTACTACTACATTGATACTACAGTACTATTAGTAATACTACAGTGATACTACAGTACTCATATTAGTACTACTACAGTACTACAACAGTATGTCCATTAGTACTACTACAGTGATACTACAGTACGTCTATTAGTACTACTACAGTGATACAACAGTACTACTATTAATACTACTACAGTGCTACTACAGTACATATATTAGTACTACTACAGCGCTACTACAGTACTAATTTTAGTATTATTACAGTTCTTCTACAGTACTACTATTAGTACTACTACCGTGCTACTACAGTACTACTATTAGTACTATTATGGTGATAATACAGTGATACTACAGTACCAATACTGTTATGCTACAGTACTACCATTAGTACTACTACATTGATACTACAGTACTATTAGTAATACTACAGTGATACTACAGTACTCCTATTAGTACTACTACAGTACTACAACAGTATGTCCATTAGTACTACTACAGTGATACTACAGTACTCCTATTAGTACTACTACAGTGATACTACAGTACTACTACAGTATGTCCATTAGTACTACTACAGTGATACTACAGTACGTCTATTGGTACTACTACAGTGATACTACAGTACTACTATTAGTGCTACTTTTAGTACTACTACTCCATTATTTGCATGTTTTAATTACTCCTATAAAAATGGTGGACATTAAGGTACTCAACAAGGTCTGATTTCATTAGTACTAAAACAGGACCCAGGTGGTAAGTATAAAGATCCAGTCCATTTAAAAAAAATGGAGGCCTCTTACACTTCAATGTTGTGAAGAGGAGGAGACAGGAGGAGACAGGAGGAGACAAAGGAGGAGACAGATGAGGAGTCAGATGAGGAGAGTAGAGAAGACAGAGGAGGAGAGTAGAGAAGACAGAGGAGGAGAGTAGAGAAGACAGAGGAGGAGAGAGGAGAAAACAGAGGAGGAGTCAGATGAGGAGAGTAGAGAAGACAGAGGAGGAGAGTAGGAGAAGACAGAGGAGGAGAGTAGAGAAGACAGAGGAGGAGAGAGGAGAAAACAGAGGAGGAGTCAGAGGAGGAGAGTAGAGAAGACAGAGGAGGAGAGTAGGAGAAGACAGAGGAGGAGAGAGGAGAAAACAGAGGAGGAGTCAGAGGAGGAGAGTAGAGCAGAGGAGGAGAGAGGAGAAGACAGAGGAGGAGAGAGGAGAAGACAGAGGAGGAGTCAGAGGCAGCAGTGCTGAAGGACAGATGATAGAAACCCCACATCCTGACCACAGAGAAACAGGGAGAGGAGGAGGAAGAGGGAGAGGAGGAGGAAGAGGGAGAGGAGGAGGGAGAGAGAGAGAGATTGGGCACAGAAGCATAGGGTTTCAAGGGACCTCCAGGGGCCTAAGACGGAGAAACTCAATGAACCCGGAAAGTTAGATTGGCATACAGTATGTGTCTGTGTATGCCCACAGTGCCAGGGCGTTTGTGTCTTCATGTTGGTTAAAGCTGCCCGTTTCATCACTGTGCCAGTCATGATTCCAGGCAGGAATTATATTACTGGGAGCGTTACCTCATCACTGGCAGCTAACTGAACATCAGCCATGTCACAGCTACAGAGGGTAAAAGGAGAGTGTTTCTGTACCCACATCATCCCACTAGCTATGTCCTTCCCAATCTCACCATCCATCAATCTTTCTATCCATCCAACCCAATCAAATATTCCTCCATCCTCTCCACCAGAGCCTTATCCTGCTCCTCCTCTCCACCAGAGCCCTGTCCTGCTCCTCCTCTCCCCCAGAGCCCTGTCCTGCACCTCCTCTCCCCCAGAGCCCTGTCCTGCTCCTCCTCTCCCCCAGAGCCCTGTCCTGCTCCTCCTCTCCCCCAGAGCCCTGTCCTGCTCCTCCTCTCCCCCAGAGCCCTGTCCTGCTCCTCCTCTCCCCCAGAGCCCTGTCCTGCTCCTCCTCTCCACCAGAGCCCTGTCCTGCTCCTCCTCTCCCCCAGAGCCCTGTCCTGCTCCTCCTCTCCCCCAGAGCCCTGTCCTGCTCCTCCTCTCCTCCGTTGTCTCTCCATCTATACTCTAAGAGAACCATCAGTTCTCCTCTAGGGCAGAGAGATGCTGGGTTGTCCTGTTCATGAAGAGACATCTCCAATGTGAGATGCCCCCCCCACATCTCTTAACTAACATTGGATCTTATTTTCCTGATCAGGAGGTAAAGATGGAGACAGCTATGAAGCACACAGGTATCCACCCTTCTTTTACGATCTCTCTGTATGTGTCCCAATGGTACACTATTACCAATATAATGCACTTTTGACCAGAACCCTTAGGGCCCTTAGGGCTCTGGTCTAAAGTGCACTATGTAGAGCGCCACTTGGGAAACAGACTCTCTCTCTCTCTCTCTCTCTCTCTGAAAGAGGCTTCTCTCCCTAATAACTGCAAGGGCCGACTCATTGACTAATTCCCACTAATAATCAATGAGGTGTTGGAGCTGCTTGGTTTATGACTGCATGCCTGGGAAACTATGTTCACTAATAATCGATTAGTTGACACGATTTTTTAGATTTCTTCTTAATTGAAAGTAGTTTGTCATCACGTCACCATGAAGTCTGAGGGGTATCATCGTTGCATCTTTACATTTTGTTTCATTTAAGATGATATTCTTATCCAGAGGGACTTCCAGTCAGAACAAAACTGTCTTTATCTTCTGGTTGAGGCACAGGTTTGTCTTCAGCCCGTCTCTGTGCTCCTCCATGCATCAGGGCTGTGACAGACAGACAGACAGACAGACAGACAGACAGACAGACAGACAGACAGACAGACAGACAGACAGACAGACAGACAGACAGACAGACAGACAGACAGACAGACAGACAGACAGACAGACAGACAGACAGACAGACAGACAGACAGACAGACAGACAGACAGGTGGCCCTAATCCTATGGGGCTGAGCTGGGTGCCATAGGGGAGGCTACAGGCTGGATACTAATGTTGGGCTGGGTACTAATGTTGGGCTGGGTACTAATGTTGGGCTGGGTACTAATGTTGGGCTGGATACTAATGTTGGGCTGGATACTAATGTTGGGCTGGATACTAATGTTGGGCTGGATACTAATGGTGGGCTGGGTACTAATGGTGGGCTGGGTACTAATGTTGGGCTGGATACTAATGTTGGGCTGGATACTAATGTTGGGCTGGATACTAATGTTGGGCTGGATACTAATGTTGGGCTGGATACTAATGTTGGGCTGGGTACTAATGTTGGGCTGGGTACTAATGTTGGGCTGGGTACTAATGTTGGGCTGGGTACTAATGGTGGGCTGGGTACTAATGTTGGGCTGGGCATGACTGCAACCACAAACTACCAGTACTACACACCCATACCTCCAGACCCTGACCCTCTTCCCCCCTCCCCCACAGCACTCAGCCAGTCTGGGACGGACGAGCGGGTTAAGCTGCCCAACCTGAGGGAGAAGGAGGTGGACTGACTACAGCCCAGACAGGACGACTGGTACATCTTCCAGAAGGATGTTGATCATGTTTCTGCTACACCTTTTAGACCAACTGGAGAAAAAACAACGACGACGACCCCGTAAGCTTGACTTTAAGGATGACCCTGCGTTTGAGCAGGGGGCCGGGGCCCGGGGCCGTGGGGCTGGAGGAGGGCAGCGGAGGAAAAGGACATCTGGCCAGGCCTGGTCACCCTGAACTGGGCCACAGTGGGACTCCCAGAGACCCCCCGCACCACCCCTCTTGCCCCAAGCACCCCCCCACCCCCCCCACCACCACCACCACCTCCTCAGTACCACCCACATATCCCGCGACTCAGAGGTTAGAGGTCAACTACAATCTATGAATCACCTCCCGGATGAGATTAACCTCAGGTGGTGTCTGCGATGTGAGGTCAGCGGATCAGAGGAGGGGGAGGGGCCTGAGGGGGGAGGTGGTTGCCCGTGGTTACACGTGAATGGCCCATCAGCTGGAGGAGGGGCTTGACAGCGGGGGGGGGGGGGGCTAGTCTTCAGTGGGAACAGGAACAATGGGCTGACGGAGAAGGAGGAGTGACACGATGACCTGGAGAGGAGGACGGAGCTGGGAGGAAGAGGCCCAAGGCTACCTCCTCCTCTCCCCACAGACACAGACAATGAAGCCCACAATACAGGCCTCCACCACTACCACCAGCATCACTGGGAGCCTGCCTCAGACTGCCCCCCCCCCCCCCCCAGGGGAATGGGTTGGTAGTGGGCCAGCACCTCCAGAACCAACAGTAACAGATAGAGGTGCAGGTAGACTCCCTGGCCCAAACCCTGGGCTACGAGGGTAGTGGGTCCATTCCCTCAGCCCTCCTCCAACCACACCCAGTGAGACACATACAGACAAATAAAAGGTGCTGGCCTGCCATTGGGCAGCCTGGTGGTCACCATAGAGACATAGAGAGACACAGAAACTGGGGGACATGGAGAGCCAAGATGGCTGACGATGATTTCAGCACCAGTCAGTCTGAGTTAGAGCTGTATTATTAAAGAGTATTAAAGTTGTTCTTGTTTTTGTTTTTTCACAGGTGCTTCCATTTATTATTGGAAAAACTACAGTTCTGTTTTTTCAAAATATATATTTAGTAAAAAAAAATGTAAAGCCTTAACACAGCTGAAATTATTGAAATGTGGGGAATTCAACTTTTAATTGATTTTAATGAAGGTCCAAGTGGATAACACAGTTGACCATTTTTTATATATATATATTTTTTAAAGGTTATAAGAATGGTGAAACCATTTCCTGGTCTGAAGGTTATAGTTGTCTTTTGGCTAATGCTAACACCTTGGTGTGCTGCAATGAAGTTGGCTAATGCTAACACCTTGGTGTGCTACAATGGAGTTGGCTAATGCTAACACCTTGGTGTGCAACAATGGAGTTGGCTAATGCTAACACCTTGGTGTGCTACAATGGAGTTGGCTAATGCTAACACCTTGGTGTGCTACAATGGAGTTGGCTAATGCTAACACCTTGGTGTGCTACAATGGTGTTGGCTAATGCTAACACCTTGGTGTGCTACAATGGAGTTGGCTAATGCTAACACCTTGGTGTGCTACAATGAAGTTGGCTAATGCTAACACCTTGGTGTGCTACAATGGAGTTGGCTAATGCTAATACCTTGTTGTGCTACAATGGAGTTGGCTAATGCTAACACCTTGGTGTGCTACAATGAAGATGGCTAATGCTAACACCTTGGTGTGCTACAATGGTGTTGGCTAATGCTAACACCTTGGTGTGCTACAATGGAGTTGGCTAATGCTAACACCTTGGTGTGCTACAATGGAGTTGGCTAATGCTAACAGACTCAGGCCGGACGCGATTTGATCTGCGTTAGATCCGTGTTAAAGTTTGCTTGACATTTTCCGATTTAGCTGACATTTGCAGTGTTTACTGTGAATGTGATTGCCTGTGAATGCGGGAGTGTTACCTTTTTAAAAAGAGCATTGTCGACAAAGCGCGACGGGATTGAATCCGTCCTCAGTCATCTCTAGAACCAATCATCACTCAGATGATGCCAATAGTTTGACCCTAAATGCACTTTAAACATTCAGCTTTTCCCCGTGAACTGACCGTTGTCTTTGGTTGAAATGTTTGTGGTTTGGAAAAAGGTAGTCACTGGTCGTGTCCGAAATCTGACTTGCCTACTACTTAAACTAAATATTGTGTACTGAACGTACTAAACGCTATTTAAAACGCACTGTTTAGTAAGAATGTACGCAGTAAGTGACAAATATCAACGTACTACTCATCCGCACTGAGAAGGTGGCATCGACTGCGCATCACCCTTGTTCCCCGCCATTGGTACATGTTGTAGAGCGCATCCCCTTATTCTGTTTATCAGCTGTTTGTCGAACACGTGAAAAGAAAAAAGAGGATTCTCTTCCTGAATAGTGTGCAGCGAATTCTATTTCATCAAAAGCCAAATGACTATGAGATCTGGGCATTTAAATTATACTCGATTTTCAAAACGTCACATACTATAAAACTTTTTATATTTTTTTCTTTCTGCATATTTAAGAAACCTACTATTTACTATTTTAAATTTGGGTATTCGGACACGGTCAGTGTAACTCCAATTGTGTCATGATGCTTAATACTGATCAATGGTATTTCATTTCGAACACAGTGAATTAAGTTTCAAATGTTAGTTTGATTTTATGGATAATTGCTACTGCAAGTGAAACACTGAATGTGACCGTTTATAGTTTCAAAAAAAGAAAATTACAAAATGAACTTTGCTACGATAATTTAATGATTTGCTAAATATAATTATTTAACTTTGTTTACTATGTTATTATGTTACTCTTATAGCTACAGTAACTTCCCTATTTCACATTTTTGGTCTACAGTACACCCAGCCTCTACACTCAAATTAAAACTTCAGATATCAAGCACAAATTGTTAAAGGTGCAACATGCAGAAATCACTTCGCCATTTCCTGGTTGCTAAAAATCCAATAGTTTGCCTAATTTTAGTTTGTGACAAAACAAGCAAGTACAGTGTAGAGAATCATTGTACCATCTAAACCGCTGTGAAATATATTTTTCGTAACCAAAAATATTGTATTTTCAGCTGTTTTGAAGTTGGTGTACAAAACCCGAAAGTAAAAGACTCAAAAATAAAAACGTAAGAATGGGAAGCATAGAAATCGAGCACATAGAACATATCTACTACTTCTTAAACTTGCTTTCAATGAGGACAGCTCCAATTGTGTAACTCACATTTCTATGTGAATTTGTTTGAGTTGCCGATTTTTTTTTTACAGATTGCAGCTTTAGCTACTGCACACAAAACGATGTATAAGAATTGGTAGGATTTTTTTTTCTTCTGAATACCCAGCAGCCCCTACTAACTCCCCATCACATAGACCAGTCTTCCCTAGTGATAATCAAGGATTCAATGGAAAAGTACATTATCCTCCCCAAGTTCCATTTCACAAGGAAACAATTGCCACAAAGTCAAAACCCTAACGTGTGTCCTTAACGGCACCCTATTCCATTTATAGCGCACTACGTTTGACCAACGCCATATGGGCGTAGTGTACTAAACTACATAGGGTGTTATTAGAGACTTAAACCCTAACCTTTTTCCTCCGATTGTACCTTGAATAGCATAATGGCATTACTATAAGGTGATCTATACGTCATTAATAATACTGTCTTTTACACTGTGTGTAAAAAAAAATAATAATAATTAAGAAACACCTTTTGCCCTCAGAACAGATTCAGTTCGTCAGGGCGTGGACTCTAAAAGGTGTTGAAAGTGTCCCACAGGGATGCTGGCCCATGTTGACTCCAATGCTTCCCACAGTTGTGTCAAGTTGGCTGGATGTCAATCAATCAATGAATGAAATGTATTTATAAAGCAGATGTCACAGTACTTATACAGAAGCCCAGCCTAAAACACCAAACAGCAAGCAATGCAGATGTAGAAGCACGGTGGCTAGGAAAAACTCCCTAGAAAGGCAGGAACCTAGGAAGAAACCTAGAGAGGAACCAGGCTCTGAGGAGTAGCCAGTCCTCCTCTGGCTGTGCCGGGTGGAGATTATAACAGAACATGGCTATTAAAGCCAGATTGTTCTTCAAGATGTTCAAATGTTCATAGATGACCAACAGGGTCAAATAATAATAATCACAGTGGTTGTAGAGGGTGCAACAGGTCAGCACCTCAGGAGTAAATGTCAATTGGCTTCACCTGGTCAGTCTATGTCATAGAAAGAGCACGTGTTCCTAATGCTTTGTACTCAGTGTATACTGTATATGGTATGAGCAAGTATCCATAGGATTTAACCCATCCCAATCCTATTACATATCCCTGGGTATGTTTGGCATGTCATCGTCACTCATGCTTAAAATGTTAGTTTTTTTAAGTTCGTTTTTTTTTTTACAATATGTGTACAAATGTTGCAACAATTCAGATTTCAGGAAAGCCAAAAAAAAAAAAAGCTGTTAAGAAATAAACGTGTTAAATATTTATTTTGTGACATTTCATCTTATTTAACGAACATAATTTCTTCATACAATCATAAACCCGTCCACCACACCTACCTAGGTTTGCAAAAGTTCTGGAATTTTCACAAAATTCCCAGGTTTTCCAGAAATCCCGGTTGGAATTATACCAGAAGCAGGAGGGAATTAGCAAGAAATCCAGTTCCTTCCCGACCAGGATTTCTGGAAAACCTGGGAATTTTGGAGAGGTTTACTGGGATTTTAAACCCTAGACACACCTGCCACATTATGGAATCGCTCAATCGGTAGTCTGGGGCCGTGCATTATCATGCTGGAACATAAAGTGACGGCAGCGGATGAATGGCACGACAATGGGGCCTCAGGATCTCGACACGGTATCTCTGTGCATTCAAATCGCCATCAATAAAATGCAATTGTGTTCGTTGTCCGTAGCTTATGCCTGCCCCATACCATAACCCCACCGCCACCATGGGGCACTCTGTTCACAACGTTGACATCAGAAAACCGCTCGCCCAGACGATGCCATACACATGGTCTGTGGTTTTGAAGCCGGTTGGACATACTGCCAAATTCTCTAAAGATAACTTATGGTATAGAAATGAACATAAAATTATCTGGCAACAGCTCTGATGGACATTCCTGCAGTCAGCATGTCAATTACACGCTCCCTCAAAACTTGAGACATCTGTGGCCTTGTGTTCAGTGACAAAACTGCACATTTTAGAGTGGCCTTTTATTGTCCCCAGCACAAGGTGCACCTGTGTAATGGTCATACTGTTTAATCAGCTTCTTGCTATGCCACACCTGTCAGTTGGATGGATTATCTTGGCGAAGGAAAAATGCTCACTAACAGGGATGTAAACAAATTTGAGAGAAAGAAGCAAATGGAACATTAATTTTAGCTCAGGAAACATGGGACCAACACTTTACATGTTGCGTTTATATTTCTGTTCAGTGTATATTCTACATTCCACCACACATATAAATCATATCACATAATGACAATAGTAGCTTTAGCATGTCCTAATAGCCTTCTATTACGACAACTGAAAACACAGGCTGTATTCCAAATGGTACCCTATTCGCATAGGGTTCTGGTCCATAGGGTTCTGATCAATAGGGTTCTGGTCCATAGGGTTCTGGTCCATAGGGTTCTGGTCCATAGGGTTCTGATCAATAGGGTTCTGGTCCATAGGGTTCTGATCAATAGGGTTTTGGTCCATAGGGTTCTGGTCCATAGGGTTCTGGTCCATAGAGTTCTGGTCCATAGGGTTCTGGTCCATAGGGTTCTAGTCCATATGGCTCTGATCAATAGGGTTCTGGTCCATAGGGTTCTGGTCCATAGAGTTCTGGTCCATAGGGTTCTGGTCCACAGGGTTTTGGTCCATAGAGTTCTGGTCCATAGGGTTCTGGTCCATAGGGCTCTGGTCCATAGAGTTCTGGTCCATAGGGTTCTGATCAATAGGGTTCTGGTCCATAGGGTTCTGGTCCATAGGGTTCTGGTCCATAGAGTTCTGGTCCATAGGGCTCTGGTCCATAGAGTTCTGGTCCATAGGGCTCTGATCAATAGGGTTCTGGTCCATAGGGTTCTGGTCCATAGGGTTCTGGTCCATAGGGCTCTGGTCCATAGGGCTCTGGTCCAAAGTAGTGCACTATATAGGAAATAGGGTTCCATTTGGGACAGAAACCCAACCTCCTCAAACTAAGCATCAGCTTGGAGTCTTGGCCTGTTTCCTCCTGTAATATATATACTCCCTATATAGGGAATGGCCTTCTCCTCCTGTAATATATATACTCCCTATATAGAGAATGGCCTCTCTCCTCCTGTAATATATATACTCCCTATAAAGGGAATGGCCTCTCTCCTCCTGTAATATATATACTCCCTATATAGGGAATGGCCTTCTCCTCCTGTAATATATATACTCCCTGTATAGGGAATGGCCTTCTCCTCCTGTAATATATATACTCCCTATAAAGGGAATGGCCTGTGTCCTCCTGTAATATATATACTCCCTATATAGAGAATGGCCTGTTTCCTCCTGTAATATATATACTCCCTATAAAGGGAATGGCCTGTGTCCTCCTGTAATATATATACTCCCTATATAGAGAATGGCCTCTCTCCTCCTGTAATATATATACTCCCTATAAAGGGAATGGCCTGTGTCCTCCTGTAATATATATACTCCCTATATAGGGAATGGCCTTCTCCTCCTGTAATATATATACTCCCTATATAGAGAATGGCCTGTTTCCTCCTGTAATATATATACTCCCTATATAGGGAATGGCCTCTCTCCTCCTGTAATATATATACTCCCTATATAGAGAATGGCCTGTGTCCTCCTGTAATATATATACTCCCTATATAGAGAATGGCCTGTGTCCTCCTGTAATATATATACTCCCTATAAAGGGAATGGCCTGTGTCCTCCTGTAATATATATACTCCCTATATAGAGAATGGCCTGTGTCCTCCTGTAATATATATACTCCCTATAAAGGGAATGGCCTCCTCCTCCTGTAATATATATACTCCCTATAAAGGGAATGGCCTGTGTCCTCCTGTAATATATATACTCCCTATATAGGGAATGGCCTCTCTCCTCCTGTAATATATATACTCCCTATAAAGGGAATGGCCTGTGTCCTCCTGTAATATATATACTCCCTATATAGAGAATGGCCTCTCTCCTCCTGTAATATATATACTCCCTATATAGGGAATGGCCTTCTCCTCCTGTAATATATATACTCCCTATATAGAGAATGGCCTCTCTCCTCCTGTAATATATATACTCCCTATATAGAGAATGGCCTTCTCCTCCTGTAATATATACACTCCCTATATAGGGAATGGCCTATATACTTGTACTATCAGTGGGGCCAGCAGATCTCTGGTCACACTGATAGTACAAGTATATAGGCCGCCAGGCGCTTTGGTTGTAATCACTAAAAGTTGCCAATCACAGCCCAGGAATTTGGCATCTTTGTGATATCTGGTGTTGCCATTGGATAAGCACTCTATTCTGCAGCTGTTCGCTATCCAGCAGAGACTAAAAATATGGCTGACCTTTACACACACACACACACACACACACACACACACACACACACACACACACACACACACACACACACACACACACACACACACACACACACACACACACACACACACACACACACATCAAAGCAAGAGTGACTATAAAACATAAATAGCTTCATTATTGATTATTGATTATTGATTAGTTATCCAGACCGATGAAGTCTATTGACTAAACAACATTCGCCACAGATTCCGTCTAGTCCTGCTGACACATAAAACATCAATATCATCTTCCTTATCTCGAGTGCGTCCTCAATGGCACACTATTCCCTATATAGCACACTACTTTTAACGAGACAAGTCGGTTAAGAACAAATTCTTATTTTCATAATGACGGCCTACCCCCCGGCCAAACCCTTAACCAGGACGACGCTGGGCCAGTTGTGCGCCGCCCTATGGGACTCCCGATCACGGCCAGTTGTGATGCAGCTTGGAATCGAACCAGGGTCTGTAGCGACGCCTCTATTCACTGAGATGAAGTGCCATTCGGGAGCCCCTATACTAACACCGGAGAACATGCACCACGGACCATAGATCAGCATTGACGGTTCACCCTACTTCTTTTCGCTGTGAGGAATCAAGTAAATACAATTAATATTCACTTAATAAGGGGCAAGTTCCTACTCCTTATGGGTTGCCTGGAAACGTGTGGTTTTCAATACGAAGGATGATACCGCCCCCTGGTGGTATGATCTAAAAGCACATCTAACGGACCCCTTTCTGTGGTTGCAAATGTTGCTGCATGAGGGCAAGTTGGTGGCAGAACACAAGGGAGCGTTTATAGAACGTCAGAAACAACAACAAACATATATCCTCTATTTACATGTTACTTGTTAGTGAATTTCACTCTACCGTTGGATACTGTATTTTAAGGCTCGTATGAATCTCCAGCTTAATATCATGTTTGCGTCAGCATTGTAAATCAGCTGCATTATATTCTTTTAAAAAAAACACTTCAACCAGTAAAAATGGCCCTTCGGATAGATTTGGCTTGTCAGTTACCTGGCTAACTCATTAAACCTGCTTTGTAATATACCCCTCAGTGATGCAATAAGGACCATGTCTGAGGATAAGCCTGCAATTATTTTTAATTTAACTAGGCAAGTCAGTTAAGAACAAATTCTTATTTTCAATAACGGCCTAGGAACAGTGGGTTAACTGCCTTGTTCAGGGGCAGAATGAAAGATTTTTACCTTGTCAGCTCGGGGATTCGATCTTGCAACCTTTATTATAGTCCAACGCTCTAACCAATAGGCTACCTGCCGCCCCCCTGCAATAAGGCCCATGCTTGAGGATAAGGCTGCAATAAGGACCATGACTGAGGATAAGGCTGCAATAAGGACCATGACTGAGGATAAAGCTGCAATAAGGATAATGCTTGAGGATAAGGCTGCAATAAGGCCCATGCTTGAGGATAAGGCTGCAATAGGGATAATGCTTGAGGATAAGGCTGCAATAAGGACCATGCTTGAGGATAAGGCTGCAATAAGGCCCATGCTTGAGGATAAGGCTGCAATAAGGATAATGCTTGAGGAAAAGGCTGCAATAAGGACTATGACTGAGGATAATGCTGCAATAAGGACCATGCTTGAGGATAAGGCTGCAATAAGGCCCATGCTTGAGGATAAGGCTGCAATAAGGATAATGCTTGAGGATAAGGCTGCAATAAGGCCCATGCTTGAGGATAAGGCTGCAATAAGGATAATGCTTGAGGATAAGGCTGCAATAAGGACCATGCTTGAGGATAAGGCTGCAATAAGGCCCATGCTTGAGGATAAGGCTGCAATAAGGATAATGCTTGAGGAAAAGGCTGCAATAAGGCCCATGCTTGAGGATAAGGCTGCAATAAGGACTATGACTGAGGATAAGGCTGCAGTTTTGTGCAGTGCTTTTTTTTACCCAGAAGATGTCACTCTAACACCATTTATTTATTATAATTGTTTATATATTTTACCTTTATGTTAACTAGGCAAGTCAGTTAAGAACACATTCTTATTTTCAATGACGGCCTAGGAACAGTGGGTTAACTGCCTTGTTCAGGGGCAGAACAACAGATTTTTACCTTGTCAGCTCTGGGATTTAATCTAGCAACCTTTCAGTTACTGGCTCAACGCTCTAACCACTAGTCTACCTGCCTCCCCCCTCTAACCACTAGGCTACCTGCCGTCCACACCCTCTAACCACTAGGCTACCTGCCATCCACACCCTCTAACCACTAGGCTACCTGCCTCCCCCCTCTAACCACTAGGCTACCTGCCATCCACACCCTCTAACCACTAGGCTACCTGCCATCCACACCCTCTAACCACTAGGCTACCTGCCTCCCCTTCTAACCACTAGGCTACCTGCCCTCTAACCACTAGGCTACCTGCCGCCCCTACCCTCTAACCACTAGGCTACCTGCCGCCCCTACCCTCTAACCACTAGGCTACCTGCCGTCCCTACCCTCTAACCACTAGGCTACCTGCCTCCCCCCTCTAACCACTAGGCTACCTGCCCCCCCTCTAACCACTAGGCTACCTGCCACCCCTACCCTCTAACCACTAGGCTACCTGCCTCCCCCCTCTAACCACTAGGCTACCTGCCGTCCCTACCCTCTAACCACTAGGCTACCTGCCTCCCCCCTCTAACCACTAGGCTACCTGCCGCCCCTACCCTCTAACCACTAAGCTACCTGCCGCCCCTACCCTCTAACCACTAGGCTACCTACCACCTCTACCCTCTAACCACTAGGCTACCTGCCGCCCCTACCCTCTAACCACTAGACTACCTGCCACCTCTACCCTCTAACCACTAGGCTACCTACCGCCCCTACCCTCTAACCACTAGGCTACCTACCTCCCCCCCCTACCCTCTAACCACTAGGCTACCTACCTCCCCCCCCTACCCTCTAACCACTAGGCTACCTGCCGTCCCTACCCTCTAACCACTAGGCTACCTGCCGTCCCTACCCTCTAACCACAAGGCTACCTACCGCCCCTACCCTCTAACCACTAGGCTACCTACCTCCCCCCCTACCCTCTAACCACTAGGCTACCTGCCTCCCCCCTCTAACCACTAGGCTACCTGCCGTCCCTACCCTCTAACCACTAGGCTACCTGCCACCTCTACCCTCTAACCACTAGGCTACCTGCCTCCCCCTCTAACCACTAGGCTACCTGCCGCCTCTACCCTCTAACCACTAGGCTACCTGCCTCCCCCCTCTAACCACTAGGCTACCTGCCGTCCCTACCCTCTAACCACTAGGCTACCTGCCGCCTCTACCCTCTAACCACTAGGCTACCTGCCGCCCCTACCCTCTAACCACTAGGCTACCTGCCACCTCTACCCTCTAACCACTAGGCTACCTGCCGCCCCTACCCTCTAACCACAAGGCTACCTGCCGTCCCTACCCTCTAACCACTAGGCTACCTGCCTGCCCCCTCTAACCACTAGGCTACCTGCCACCTCTACCCTCTAACCACTAGGCTACCTGCCACCCCTACCCTCTAACCACTAGGCTACCTGCCGTCCCTACCCTCTAACCACTAGGCTACCTACCGCCCCTACCCTCTAACCACTAGGCTACCTGCCGTCCCTACCCTCTAACCACTAGTCTACCCGCCGTCCCTACCCTCTAACCACTAGGCTACCTGCCGTCCCTACCCTCTAATCACTAGGCTACCTGCCACCTCTACCCTCTAACCACTAGGCTACCTGCCGTCCCTACCCTCTAACCACTAGGCTACCTGCCGTCCCTACCCTCTAACCACTAGGCTACCTGCCGTCCCTAACCTCTAACCACTAGGCTACCTGCCGTCCCTAACCTCTAACCACTAGGCTACCTACCACCCCTACCCTCTAACCACTAGGCTACCTACCGCCCCTACCCTCTAACCACTAGGCTACCTGCCACCTCTACCCTCTAACCACTAGGCTACCTGCCGTCCCTACCCTCTAACCACTAGGCTACCTGCCGTCCCTACCCTCTAACCAGTAGGCTACCTGCCGTCCCTACCCTCTAACCACTAGGCTACCTGCCATCCCTACCCTCTAACCACTAGGCTACCTGCCTCCCCCCCCCCTACCCTCTAACCACTAGGCTACCTACCGCCCCTACCCTCTAACCACTAGGCTACCTGCCACCTCTACCCTCTAACCACTAGGCTACCTGCCGTCCCTACCCTCTAACCACTAGGCTACCTACCGCCCCTACCCTCTAACCCCTAGGCTACCTGCCACCTCTACCCTCTAACCACTAGGCTACCTGCCACCTCTACCCTCTAACCACTAGGCTACCTGCCGTCCCTACCCTCTAACCACTAGTCTACCTGCCGTCTCTACCCTCTACCCACTAGGCTACTTGCCGCCTCTACCCTCTACCCACTAGGCTACCTGCCACCTCTACCCTCTACCCACTAGGCTACCTGCCGCCTCTACCCTCTAACCACTAGGCTACCTGCCTCCGTTTATAAAGCATAACAGTCTGTATTTTAATTATTCATTAGTTAGGGTTGTGTCCCAATTTTTTATTATTTAACAAGGCAAGTCAGTTTTATTTAACAAGGCAAGTCACCCCAGCCAAACCCTAACCCGAACGACGAGGGGCCAACTGTGCGCCTCTCTATGGGACTCCCAATCACGGCCTGTTGTGATACAGCCTGGATTTGAACCAGGGTGTCTGTAGTGACGCCCCTAGCGCTGAGATGCAGCGCCACTCGGGAGCCCTATTCTCTCTGTAGTGCACTACTTTTGACCAGGGCCCATAAAGCTATGGTCAAATGTAGTGCACTACATAGGAAATAGACTACCTTGAGCTATAGGTTGAAAACTTTGAAAATGAGATGAATGACAAACTTCAGTACTTCAAAATGGAACCTGGTTTCAACTGTCCTTTTTGTAGTTATAGCCCATCGTTAACAATCGAGTAATTTTACAAAAAGTACTGTTACAATATCATCTGGAGGTCCTCCGGAGTGGTGCAGAGGTCGTAGGGCACTGCATCGCCGTGCTAGAGGTGTCACTACAGACCTGGGTTCGATCCCAGGCTGTATCAAAACTGGCCGTGATCGGGAGTCCCATAGGGCGGCGTACAATTGTCCCAGATCTAGCTACTCCTTGTGGCGGGCCGGGCCGGGCCGGGCGCCTCCAGCCTCACCTCGGTCGTCAGTTGAACTGTGTTTCCTCCGACACATTTGTGCTCCCGGGTTAAGCGGGCGGGGAGAACACATGACTCGACATTTGCATCCTGAGCCAGTTAGGGAGTTGCAGCGATGAGACGAGATAAAAAAAAAGTGGGTAAAAAAAATACAAATAATCCGCCCCCCAAAAAACAATCTATAATCCAGAAGGAGATGTACCTCATCACATCACTATGACAACCAGTAGACTGTAGAACACTTGAGACCAGATTCTCGTCAGACTACAGCAGGACATTAGACTTGATCAGACAGGGACTGTGTCCCAAAGAGCACCCTATTCCCTGTGGGCCCTGGTCAAAAGTAGTGAACTACATATAGAATAAGGTGCCAGTTTGGGAAGCAAGACAGGCTGTCTGGTTTTGGTATGTAGGGGAGTGTGATGTAAGGCTCTGAGTGTTCACTATCGTCCAGCATGTCTAGCCGTGAGTGATGGGATATATTGCATGCCTCTGCCTGTGTGTCCTGTCTGGTCGGGCGGCCTTGAGACCTTCCGCAGACTCCTGTTGGTCCATCACTCACCCGACGCTCTTCCTGACAACCATCCCAACTTTATTGACATTACAGGAATCGCTAATGAAATGCTGTCTGGGGCTCATCCACACACACACACACACACACACACGCACACACACACACACCGTCTGCCTAGGTGACTATTAAGGGAAATCACACATGCACACAAAGCATCAGCCTTTTTCCCGTACCAGTCCTCACTTTAACCTGTTAGATACGGGATGCACAGGCAGACAGAAGTGTTTGTGTTTTCTGTAACTGGAAGTAAAGTGAAGGAGGAAACAATCCCGTCATAGGACCCTATTCCCTATGGGCCCTGGTCTGAAGTGTGCCGTTTGGGGAAGCAGACACTGTCCTCCTACTGCTTCATCTGCAAATGGTTTTACAGGTTTTACAACCCTTTTACTCGGGGTTAGGAGTTCCATTTAACTAGGACCCTCCAAAGTGTTTTACTGTTAGTTACTGTTACTGCTCCGGGTTAGGCTTTAGGGAACCACACCTTCTTCAATTACCTCTGGTTCTTTGTGCTCTGTTAGTGAGCAGAACTTTACGTGTGTGTTCGTAGACATTCCTGTAACTTCTCAGGTCTTTATCCTGGACTACTCTCCTATTGACTTTCTACACGTGTAGAGAGAGGTGGAATGAAAGGCTAAATGGCGCCCTATTCCCCATAGGGCTCTGGTCAAATGTAGTGCACTTTCTAGGGAATATGGTGCCATTTGCGATGTAGACGGTATAGTTAGCTAGATGACTGGTCCAGGACAGAAGCTACAGAAGTTGATTGAGTTAGAAAGTGCAAGAAGCCAAGAAACCCCCATCCCCTCCAAAAAATAAAGACCTCCACCGCCTTGTAAGACACCAAGTGGAGGGGTGGGGGCTGGGGGGGGGCTCATTGTGTGGAGCAATCACACACACACACGGACCCCTCGCTGAGCTGAGCAATCTCAGCAGATTGGCCCCCATGCTAGCGGTCCTCACCCCCTACCAAGTGCCAGGTTGCCCAATCGGTGGGTTTAGAGATCACCCTCCATGACAATAGCCAGTTGAATACCCTTTCTCTATGAATCACAGAGACATTAACTAATGTGTTGCCACGGTGAAAAAAGCCTGCGACCACCCAGCGATGAGGTCATCTTTAACACGGGGGAAACACACAGCGATGAGGTCATCTTTAACACGGGGGAAACACACAGCGATGAGGTCATCTTTAACACGGGGGAAACACACAGCGATGAGGTCATCTTTAACACGGGGGAAACACACAGCGATGAGGTCATCTTTAACACGGGGGAAACACACAGCGATGAGGTCATCTTTAACACGGGGGAAACACACAGCGATGAGGTCATCTTTAACACGGGGGAAACACACAGCGATGAGGTCATCTTTAACACGGGTTAGAGTTACTAACAATCAAATGATAACTCAACCAAATGTTCTTGCAATGATGTCATGCGCCATAAAAGAGGAATGACCAAGGAGGCCGACATATATTGAATTCAATTCCTTGAAAGAATGCAAAAAGAGCCAGTACAAAGTCCAATATGTAGGAAACAAAAAGAGCATAATCAGCGTTGCGTTAGTAATACCTGGCTGACAGAGAGGAACCAGGTTGGGTTTAATCAGAGATGTTTATTAACAGGCAGCTGTTCTTGGGGATGGGGAGGAAGAGCCAGGGCAATACAGTAGAATGTTGCTAGTAAATGTATAAGTGATGGAAGGATCCTCTACCATGCAGTCCAGAAGCTCAGCTCAAAGAGAGAGACACTAAGTTTACTGTAAACACAGCCCTGTCTCAAACCCTTCTAAATCATATGGAGATGGACCAACACCTCCAGGCTTTGTCCCTCAGCAGGAAAACACAGAGCCCATCACAATGTTAAAGGACACTGCCAAACATTTCATATTCATGGGGGGACAATGACTTCCATATGAATGGTGTAATTGGTGAGGCTTAAAGTCCCATGGTAGGTATACCTGGTTATTTCAATGGAGCCCTCAGGCTAGGAGATCACCATTAGATAGATATGGCTGGCAGTGGACCTATTCCATCCTCAGGGGGTAGGAAGGGAGGGACAGAGGTGTGTGTGTGATGCATGCTGTCTCTCTCTGTGTGTGTGTGTGTGTGTGTGTGTGTGTGTGTGTGTGTGTGTGTGTGTGTGTGTGTGTGTGTGTGTGTGTGTGTGTGTGTGTGTGTGTGTGTGTGTGTGTGTGTGTGTGTGTGTGTGTGTGTGTGTGTGTGTGTGTGTGTGTGTGTGTGTGTGTGTGTTGGCATATCTATCCAGTAGAAATTAATGACTTTCCTTGTGACTTCTGTCCTGTAGATAGGAAACACATCGCTGAGTTAGGAGATATAGATAGGAGATATAGGTTAGGAGATATAGATAGGATATATAGGTTAGGATATATAGATAGGATATATAGGTTAGGATATATAGGTTAGGAGATATAGATAGGATATATAGGTTAGGATATATAGGTTAGGAGATATAGATAGGATATATAGGTTAGGAGATATAGATAGGATATATAGGTTAGGAGATATAGATAGGATATATAGGTTAGGATATATAGATAGGATATATAGGTTAGGATATATAGGTTAGGAGATATAGATAGGATATATAGGTTAGGAGATATAGGTTAGGAGATATAGATAGGATATATAGGTTAGGAGATATAGATAGGATATATAGGTTAGGATATATAGATAGGATATATAGGTTAGGATATATAGGTTAGGAGATATAGATAGGATATATAGGTTAGGAGATATAGATAGGATATATAGGTTAGGATATATAGGTTAGGATATATAGGTTAGGATATATAGGTTAGGAGATATAGATAGGATATATAGGTTAGGAGATATAGATAGGATATATAGGTTAGGAGATATAGATAGGATATATAGGTTAGGATATATAGATAGGATATATAGGTTAGGAGATATAGATAGGATATATAGGTTAGGATATATAGATAGGATATATAGGTTAGCATATATAGGTTAGGAGATATAGATAGGATATATAGGTTAGGATATATAGATAGGATATATAGGTTAGGATATATAGGTTAGGAGATATAGATAGGATATATAGGTTAGGAGATATAGATAGGATATATAGGTTAGGATATATAGGTTAGGAGATATAGATAGGATATATAGGTTAGGAGATATAGATAGGATATATAGGTTAGGATATATAGGTTAGGAGATATAGATAGGATATATAGGTTAGGCGATATAGATAGGATATATAGGTTAGGATATATAGGTTAGGAGATATAGGTAAGAAGATATAGATAGGAGATATAGATAGGAGATATAGTTTAGGAGATATAGATAGGAGATACAGATAGGAGATATAGGTTAGGAGATATAGTTTAAGAGATATAGATAGGATACATAAGTTAGGATATATAGGTTAGGAGATATAGTTAGGGACATAGGTTAGAAGATATAGATATGAGATATAGATAGGAGATATAGGTTAGGAGATATAGGTTAGGAGATATAGCAAGGATATATAGGTTAGGAGATATAGTTAGGGACATAGGTTAGAAGATATAGATATGAGATATAGATAGGAGATATAGGTTAGGAGATATAGGTTAGGTGAATAGATAGGAGATATAGATAGGAGATATATGTTAGGTGAATAAATAGGAGATATAGGTTAGGAGATATGTGTTAGGTGAATAAATGGGAGATATAGGTTAGGAGATATGTTTAGGAGATAACGATAGGAGATATATGTTAGGTGAATAAATGGGAGATATAGATAGGAGATATAGGTTAGGTGAATAGATAGGAGATATAGGTTAGGAGATATGTTTAGGAGATAACGATAGGAGATATAGATATGAGAAATAGGTTAGGAAACATAAATAGGAGATACAGGTTAGGAGATATAGATAGGAGATACAGGTTAGGAGATATAGATAGGAGATACAGGTTAGGCGATATAGGTCAGGAGATATAGGTTAGGAGATATAGTTTAGGAGATATAGTTTAGGAGACATAGATATGATAAATAGGTTAGGAAACATAAATAGGAGATACAGGTTAGGAGATATAGATAGGAGATACAGGTTAGGAGATATAGATAGGAGATACAGGTTAGGAGATATAGATAGGAGATATAGGTTAGGAGATATAGATAGGAGATACAGGTTCAGAGATATAGATAGGAGATATAGGTTAGGATATGTAGGTTAGGAGATTTTTTTGTTGTTTAAACTGCTGACAATATTTCTCCCAAATTCCAAATAAAAATATTGTCATTTAGAGCGTTTATTTGCAGAAAATGACAACTGGTCAAAATAACACTCCTTCCGTGGCCTCCAACTGCTTTTAAATGCTAGTTAAACTAAATGCATGCTCTTCAACTGATCGCTGCCCGCCCGACTAGCATCACTACTCTGGACGGTTCTGACTGAGAATATGTGAACAACTACAAATACCTTGGTGTCTGGTTAGACTGTTTGGCCCTGTCCGGGGGTATCATCGGATGGGGCCACAGTGTCTTCTGATCCCTCCTGTCTCAGCCTCCAGTATTTATGCTGCAGTAGTTTATGTGTCGGGGGGCTAGGGTGTCCTGTGTGAATTTAAATATGCTCTCTCTAATTCTCTCTTTCTCTCTTTCTGTCTTTCTCTCGGAGGACCTGAGCCCTAGGACCATGCCTCAGGACTACCTGGTATGATGACTCCTTGCTGTCCCCAGTCCACCTGGCTGTGCTGCTGCTCCAGTTTCAACTGTTCTGCCTGCGGCTATGGAACCCTGACCTGTTCACCGGACGTGCTTGTTGCACCCTCGACAACTACTATGATTATTATTATTTGACCATGCTGGTCATTTATGAACATTTTAACATCTAGACCATGTTCTGTTATAATATCCACCCTGCACAGCCAGAAGAGGACTGGCCACCCCTCATAGCCTGGTTCCTCTCTAGGTTTCTTCCTAGGTTTTTGGCCTTTCTAGGGAGTTTTTCCTAGGGAGTTTTTCCTAGCCACCGTGCTTCTTTCACATGCATTGCTTGCTGTTTGGGGTTTTAGGCTGGGTTTCTGTACAGCACTTTGAGATATCAGCTGATGTACGAAGGGCTATATAAAGAAATTTGATTTTGATTTTGATTTGTGAACTCTCCAACCAGACTCACATCAAACATCTCCAATCCAAAATGAAATCTAGAATCGGCTTCCTATTTCACAACAAAGCCTCTTTCACTCATGCTGCCAAACATACCCTCGTAAAACTGACTATCCTACCGATCCTTGACTTCGGCGATACCATTTATAAGATAGCCTCCAACACCCTACTCAACAAATTGGATGCAGTCTATCACAGTGCCATCTGTTTTATCGCCAAAGCCCCATATACTATCCACCACTGTGACCTGTTTGCTCTCGTTGGCTGGCCCTCACTACATATCCATCGCCAAACCCACTGGCTCCAGGTCATCTATAAGTCTTTGCTAGGTAAATCCCCACCTTATCTCAGCTCACTGGTCACCATAACAACACCCACCCGTAGCACACGCTCCAGCAGGTATATCTCACTGGTCATCCCCAAAGCCACCTCCTCTTTTGGCAGCCTTTCCTTCCAGTTCTCTGCTGCCAATAATTGGAACGAACTGCAAAAATCTCTGAAGCTGGAGTCTTATATGTCCCTCACTAACTTTAAGCATCAGCTGTCAGAGCAGCTTACCGATCACTGTACCTGTACACAGCCAATCTGTAAATAGCCCACCCAACTACCTCATCCCCATATTGTTACTTATCCTCTTGCTCTTTTACACCCCAGTATCTCTACTTGCACATCTTCATCTGCACATCTATCAAATGCTAAATTGTAAATATTTCGCCTCTATGGCCTATTTATTGCGTTACCTCCCTTCTCTTCTATATTTGCGCACACTGTATATAGATTTCTCTATTGTGTTATTGACTGTATGTTTGTTTATGTGTAACTCTGTGTTGTTGTTTTTGTCGCACTGCTTTGCTTTGTCTTGGCCAGGTCGCAGTTGTAAATGAGAACTTGTTCTCAACTGGCCTACCTGGTTAAATAAAGGTGAAATAAAATAAAATAAAAACTCCTGGTGCAAAAATTCCATCAGCTCGGCTTTGTTTGACGGCTTGTGACCATCCATCTTCTTCTTGATCACCAGAGGTTTTCAATGGGGTTCAGGTCTGGAGGTTGGGCTGGCCATGACAGGGTCTTGATCTGGTGGTCCTCCATCCACACCTTGATTGACCTGGCTGTGTGGCATGGAGTATTGTACTGCTGGAAAAAACTATCTTCAGAGTTGGGAAACATTGTCAGAGCAGAAGGAAGCAAGTTTTCTTCCAGGACAACCTTGTACGTGGCTTGATTCATGCGTCCTTCACAAAGACAAATCTGCCCGATTCAGCCTTGCTGAAGCACCCCCCAGATCATCACCGATCCTCCACCAAATTTCACAGTGGGTGCGAGACACTGTGGCTTGTAAGGCCTCTCCAGGTCTCGCACCCACTGTGAAATTTGGTGGAGGATCGGTGATGATGGATGGTCACAAGCCATCAAACAAAGCCGAGCTGCTGGAATTTTTGCGCCAGGAGTTGTATAAAGTCACCCAACATCAATATGAAAGACTGGTGGAGGGGATGCCAAGATGCATGAAAGCTGGGATCAAAAATCAGGGTTATTCAACCAAATATTGATTTCCTAAGATAAAACATTAGTATTGTGTTGTTTAAAATGAATATGAACTTATTTTCTTTACATTATTTGAGGTCTGACAACACTGCATCTTTTTTTGTTATTTTGACCAGTTGTCATTTTCTGCAAATAAACGCTCTAAATGACAATATTTTTATTTGGAATTTGGGAGAAATGTTATCAGTAGTTTATAGAATAAAACAAAAATGTTAATTTTACCCAAACAGACACCTATAACTAGTGAAACCAGAGAAACTGATAATGTTGCAGTGGTCTCTTAATTCTTTCCAGAGCTGTAGGTTAGGAGAATAGATAGGAGATATAGGTTAGAATATATAGGTTATGAGAATAAATAGGAGATATAGGTTTGGAGAATAGAAAAGATAGTATAGATAGGATATATAGGTTAGGAGAATAGATAGGAGATATAGGTTAGGAGATATAGGTTAGGAGAATAGATAGGAGATATAGGTTAGGAGAATATATAGGAGATATAGGTTAGGAGAATATATAGGAGATATAGGTTAGGAGAAAAGATAGGATAAATAGGTTAGGAGTTATAGAATAGGAGATATAGGATAGGAGATATAGGTTAGGAGAATAGATAGGAGATATAGGATAGGAGATATAGGTTAGGATATATAGGATAGGAGATATAGGATATGAGATATAGATTAGGAGATATACGTTAGGAGATATAGGATAGGAGATATAGACAGGAGATATAGGTTAGGAGATATAGGATAGGAGATATAGACAGGAGATATAGGTTAGGACAATAGATTTGAGATATAGATTAGGAGAATTGATAGGAGATATAGGTTGGGAGATATAGGTTAGGTGGATATATAGGAGAAACAAGTTAGGAGATATAGATAGGAGATAAAGATAAGATATTAGGATAGGATATATAGATAGGAGATATAGGCTAGGAGAATAGATTAGCTTAATTCCTTTTGACTCATTAACAAACTAACAGACCACTAATACATTCCCTCTACCGTAACCTGAATGTGTTAACGTGCAGTAATATTTCAGACCAGCTTGAATTACACAAATAAAACAACCTATTGGTGCATTCACCTGTTATGAATCATCAAAGGTTCCAACATGATTGTTACATTGTTACATTGTTACATTGTTACATTGTTCGCGAACGAGGAATGACGGAACACAGCTTGAATGTCCTGCAGTTTGTTAAGGTTCAGGAAGAGCTGCTCATCTGCCATCTATATGGATCACACCAGTCCATATTGAGGCTGTACAGTCACACCAGTCCATATTGAGGCTGTACTAGTCACACCAGTCCTGTCGAGGCTGTAGAGTCACACCAGTCCATATTGAGGCTGTATAGTCACACCAGTCCATATTGAGGCTGTATAGTCACACCAGTCCATATTGAGGCTGTACAGTCACACCAGTCCATATTGAGGCTGTACAGTCACACCAGTCCATATTGAGGCTGTATAGTCACACCAGTCCATATTGAGGCTGTATAGTCACACCAGTCCTGTCGAGGCTGTATAGTCACACCAGTCCATATTGAGGCTGTATAGTCACACCAGTCCATATTGAGGCTGTATAGTCACACCAGTCCATATTGAGGCTGTACAGTCACACCAGTCCATATTGAGGCTGTATAGTCACACCAGTCCATATTGAGGCTGTACAGTCACTCCAGTCCATATTGAGGCTGTATAGTCACACCAGTCCTGTCGAGGCTGTATAGTCACACCAGTCCATATTGAGGCTGTACAGTCACACCAGTCCATATTGAGGCTGTATAGTCACACCAGTCCATATTGAGGCTGTATAGTCACACCAGTCCATATTGAGGCTGTATAGTCACACCAGTCCTGTTGAGGCTGTATAGTCACACCAGTCCTGTTGAGGCTGTATAGTCACACCAGTCCTGTTGAGACTGTATAGTCACACCAGTCCTGTTGAGGCTGTATAGTCACACCAGTCCATATTGAGGCTGTACAGTCACACCAGTCCTGTTGAGGCTGTATAGTCACACCAGTCCTATTGAGATTGTATAGTCACTCCAGTCCTGTTGAGGCTGTACAGTCACACCAGTCCATATTGAGGCTGTATAGTCACTCCAGTCCTGTTGAGGCTGTATAGTCACACCAGTCCTGTTGAGGCTGTACAGTCACACCAGTCCTGTTGAGGCTGTACAGTCACACCAGTCCTGTTGAGGCTGTACAGTCACACCAGTCCATATTGAGGCTGTACAGTCACACCAGTCCATATTGAGACTGTACAGTCACACCAGTCCATAATGAGGCTGTCTGGTCACACCAGTCCTGTTGAGGCTGTACAGTCACACCAGTCCATATTGAGGCTGTACAGTCACACCAGTCCATATTGAGGCTGTATAGTCACACCAGTCCATATTGAGGCTGTACAGTCACACCAGTCCTATTGAGGTTGTATAGTCACACCAGTCCTATTGAGGCTGTATAGTCACTCCAGTCCTGTTGAGGCTGTATAGTCACACCAGGCCTGTTGAGGCTGTACAGTCACACCAGTCCATAATAAGGCTGTATAGTCACACCAGTCCTGTTGAGGCTGTATAGTCACACCAGTCCTATTGAGGCTGTATAGTCACTCCAGTCCTGTTGAGGCTGTATAGTTACACCAGGCCTGTTGAGGCTGTACAGTCACACCAGTCCATATTGAGACTGTACAGTCACACCAGTCCATAATGAGGCTGTCTGGTCACACCAGTCCTGTTGAGGCTGTACAGTCACACCAGTCCATATTGAGGCTGTACAGTCACACCAGTCCATATTGAGGCTGTATAGTCACACCAGTCCATATTGAGGCTGTACAGTCACACCAGTCCTATTGAGGTTGTATAGTCACACCAGTCCTATTGAGGCTGTACAGTCACACCAGTCCTGTTGAGGCTGTATAGTCACACCAGTCCTATTGAGGCTGTATAGTCACTCCAGTCCTGTTGAGGCTGTATAGTCACACCAGGCCTGTTGAGGCTGTACAGTCACACCAGTCCATAATAAGGCTGTATAGTCACACCAGTCCATATTGAGGCTGTATAGTCACACCAGTCCATATTGAGGCTGTATAGTCACACCAGTCCATATTGAGGCTGTATAGTCACACCAGTCCATATTGAGGCTGTATAGTCACACCAGTCCATAATAAGGCTGTATAGTCACACCAGTCCATATTGAGGCTGTATAGTCACACAGCAGTACCATCTATGTAAACAGAAGGCTTGGACACACACTAGTGTCCTGCAGGTGATTTGAGTAAACCTGCTAAGGATTAACAAGGGCCCGTAAGCATCTGTCCAAGTGCCTCTTTATCCTCTAAGAGGGTCCTTCTGGGTCCTTCTGGGTCCTTCTGGTCAGCTCATCACACTAATGACCCAGCAGCCATTCTGGAGATGGGTTCTCTACTAATCAACCTAAAGCTGGGGTGGAGGGACGGGGGTCAATAGGTGGTCCCCTATGGTGAGGTCCTGATGCCTCTGCCGAACACTTCAATCTAACATGGTTCCTCATAATGACTCTTCTACAGTAGTCTGGAACTCCCTTACAACTTTATCCTGTATCCCTGCTGCTGACGGAGCCTGACGGAGACCTGTCCTCCTCTCCTTCATTCCTCCTCCCTCCATCTGGGACCTGTCCTCCTCTCCTTCATTCCTCCTCCCTCCATCTGGGACCTGTCCTCCTCTCCTTCATTCCTCCTCCCTCCATCTGGGGCCTGTCCTCCTTTCCTTCATTCCTCCTCCCTCCATCTGGGACCTGTCCTCCTCTCCTTCATTCCTCCTCCCTCCATCTGGGACCTGTCCTCCTCTCCTTCATTCCTCCTCCCTCCATATGGATGGGGCCTGTCCTCCTCTCCTTCATTCCTCCTCCCTCCATCTGGATGGGGCCTGTCCTCCTCTCCTTCATTCCTCCTCCCTCCATCTGGGGCCTGTCCTCCTCTCCTTCATTCCTCCTCCCTCCATCTGGGACCTGTCCTCCTCTCCTTCATTCCTCCTCCCTCCATCTGGATGGGGCCTGTCCTCCTCTCCTTCATTCCTCCTCCCTCCATCTGGGACCTGTCCTCCTCTCCTTCATTCCTCCTCCCTCCATCTGGGACCTGTCCTCCTCTCCTTCATCCTCCTCCCTCCATCTTGGGCCTGTCCTCCTCTCCTTCATTCCTCCTCCCTCCATCTGGGGCCTGCCCTCCTCTCCTTCATTCCTCCTCCCTCCATCTGGGGCCTGTCCTCCTCTCCTTCATTCCTCCTCCCTCCATCTGGGGCCTGTCCTCCTCTCCTTCATTCCTCCTCCTTCCATCTGGGGCCTGTCCTCCTCTCCTTCATTCCTCCCTCCATCTTGGGCCTGTCCTCCTCTCCTTCATTCCTCCCTCCATCTGGGGCCTGTCCTCCTCTCCTTCATTCCTCCTCCCTCCATATGGGGCCTGCCCTCCTCTCCTTCATTCCTCCTCCCTCCATCTGGGGCCTGTCCTCCTCTCCTTCATTCCTCCCTCCATCTGGGGCCTGCCCTCCTCTCCTTTATTCCTCCCTCCATCTGGGGCCTGTCCTCCTCTCCTTCATTCCTCCCTCCATCTTGGGCCTGTCCTCCTCTCCTTCATTCCTCCCTCCATCTTGGGCCTGTCCTCCTCTCCTTCATTCCTCCCTCCATCTTGGGCCTGTCCTCCTCTCCTTCATTCCTCCCTCCATCTGGGGCCTGTCCTCCTCTCCTTCATTCCTCCCTCCATCTTGGGCCTGTCCTCCTCTCCTTCATTCCTCCCTCCATCTTGGGCCTGTCCTCCTCTCCTTCATTCCTCCCTCCATCTTGGGCCTGTCCTCCTCTCCTTCATTCCTCCCTCCATCTTGGGCCTGTCCTCTTCTCCTTCATTCCTCCCTCCATCTGGGGCCTGTCCTCCTCTCCTTCATTCCTCCCTCCATCTTGGGCCTGTCCTCCTCTCCTTCATTCCTCCCTCCATCTTGGGCCTGTCCTCTTCTCCTTCATTCCTCCCTCCATCTTGGGCCTGTCCTCCTCTCCTTCATTCCTCCCTCCATCTTGGGCCTGTCCTCTTCTCCTTCATTCCTCCCTCCATCTTGGGCCTGTCCTCTTCTCCTTCAGGATAACAGTTAGCAGTAGGCGTAGTGTGATTGTAAATACCTGTCTTTACCAGCTGCATTTCTAACCCATGCTGATCAATACACCAGCATGGCAAAACTGTGGCAGTTCACTACTGAACTGGAGCCCACACACACACACACACACACACACAGACACAGCACGACACCGCCCCCCCCCCCCACACACACACACACACACACACACACACACACACACACACACACACACACACACACACACACACACACACACACACACACACACACACACACACACACACACACACACACACACACACGCCCCCCCCCCCCCCCCCCCCCACACACACACGACACACACACACAAAAAGTAACCACCAATATCTCCTCACCTCCCCAATCCTAGTGCCAATTGTCCTAATGTATTGATTCTGTCCTGTAATCATTGACAGTGAAATCCCAACATGTTACTCCCAGGCTCCATCCCAAATGGTTTCCAATAGGGCTCTGGTCCAAAGTAGGGAACAGAGTGCTTTTTGGGACAGGCCCTTACTGTTAATGTGGAGGGCAAACTGTCCCGTGTAGTAGCAGCTACCACTTCTATTCTCGGCTGACGGCTCTGTCCAATAAATAATGACCAATCAATAAATAGACCAATTCATTCATTGACCCAAATGACACAAAGGGTTGAAATGAAAGTGGTTTTGGTTGTGTTCGCTGAGGCACGAGTTGGACAGAGGAGTGTTTGCTTTAAAGAGTCGTATAAAAGTTGACCTCCTTTGTAGCGCACCACGCTTCCTGTTTCCTGCTGGAGCTTAGCTTACTGTCACTTGGCTAATTGTCCTCCTTTCACCGTTCTATTGTGGCACAGGTCACTACCACTGTGTGTGTGAAGGTTGTGCAAGAGCAAGGATTTGATGTCGACAGCCATTTTGGAGGAGGAGAAGAGGAGGGGGAGAGGAGGAGAGGAGGAGGAGGAGGAGGAGAGGAGGGGAAGGGTGGAGGAAGAGGAGAGGAGGAGGAAAGGAGGAGGAGGAGAGGAGGAGGGGAAGGGAGGAGGAGGAGAGGAGGGGAAGGGAGGAGGAGGAGAGGAGGAGGGGAAGGGAGGAGGAGGAGAGGAGAGGAGGAGGAGGACAGGAGGAGGGGAAGGGAGGAGGAGGAGAGGAGAGGAGGAGGAGGACAGGAGGGGAAGGGAGGAGGAAGAGGAGAGGAGGAGAGGAACGGAGGAGGAAGAGGGAGTCTTTAGGCCTTAATCAAGGGCCAGGCACGTGTGTGCCACAATGGATCTTGAGGATTACGGCCCAAACAAACACAGTGTTGCAGTAATTACAGCAAACACCTACTGTGTGTGTGTGTGTGTGTGTGTGTGTGTGTGTGTGTGTGTGTGTGTGTGTGTGTGTGTGTGTGTGTGTGTGTGTGTGTGTGTGTGTGTGTGTGTGTGTGTGTGTGTGTGTGTGGAGAGAGAGAGGGACAGGGTGTAGATGGCTCCATTGGCAGCTGTGCTGATTACTGTAAGAAGAGGAGGGGTGGGGGGTCATTACAAGCCTTCTCCATATGTCTTCCCTCCCCCCCCCCCCCCCCACACACACACACACACACACACACACACACACACACACACACACACACACACACACACACACACACACACACACACACACACACACACACACACACACAACACACACACACCACACACACATTCTCATACGCACGTACACACAAACAGAAAACACACACCCCACTGAGCCAATGATCTGATCTCTGATCTGCTGCTTTTGTGAGACACATCATGTGCACCCAAATTTTATTTTACCAGGGCCCTTAGCCTAGTCCCCTATTCTATTTAACCAGGGCCCATAGCCTAGTCCCCTATTCTATTTAACCAGGGCCCTTAGCCTAGTCCCCTATTCTATTTAACCAGGGCCCATAGCCTAGTCCCCTATTCTATTTAACCAGGGCCCATAGCCTAGTCCCCTATTCTATTTAACCAGGGCCCTTAGCCTAGTCCCCTATTCTATTTAACCAGGGCCCATAGCCTAGTCCCCTATTCTATTTAACCAGGGCCCATAGCCTAGTCCCCTATTCTATTTAACCAGGGCCCTTAGCCTAGTCCCCTATTCTATTTAACCAGGGCCCATAGCCTAGTCCCCTATTCTATTTAACCAGGGCCCTTAGCCTAGTCCCCTATTCTATTTAACCAGGGCCCATAGCCTAGTCCCCTATTCTATTTAACCAGGGCCCTTAGCCTAGTCCCCTATTCTATATAACCAGGGCCCATAGCCTAGTCCCCTATTCTATTTAACCAGGGCCCTTAGCCTAGTCCCCTATTCTATTTAACCAGGGCCCATAGCCTAGTCCCCTATTCTATTTAACCAGGGCCCTTAGCCTAGTCCCCTATTCTATTTAACCAGGGCCCATAGCCTAGTCCCCTATTCTATTTTACCAGGGCCCTTAGCCTAGTCCCCTATTCTATTTAACCAGGGCCCTTAGCCTAGTCCCCTATTCTATTTAACCAGGGCCCATAGCCTAGTCCCCTATTCTATTTTACCAGGGCCCATAGCCTAGTCCCCTATTCTATTTAACCAGGGCCCATAGCCTAGTCCCCTATTCTATTTAACCAGGGCCCTTAGCCTAGTCCCCTATTCTATTTAACCAGGGCCCTTAGCCTAGTCCCCTATTCTATTTAACCAGGGCCCTTAGCCTAGTCCCCTATTCTATTTAACCAGGGCCCGTAGCCTAGTCCCCTATTCTATTTAACCAGGGCCCTTAGCCTAGTCCCCTATTCTA
>NC_138309.1:85475000-85482500 GCF_965601325.2 Salmo salar
TCTATGTGCAGGGTTACCAGGTAACTCAGGTAGACAGGTACATATGTAATGATAACTAGGCTATATACAGTGAGGACCAGTACTGAGTCTATGTGCAGGGTTACCAGGTAACTCAGGTAGATAGGTACATATGTAATGATAACTAGGCTATATACAGTGAGGACCAGTACAGAGTCTATGTGCAGGGTTACCAGGTAACTCAGGTAGACAGGTACATATGTAATGATAACTAGGCTATATACAGTGAGGACCAGTACTGAGTCTATGTGCAGGGTTACCAGGTAACTCAGGTAGACAGGTACATATGTAATGATAACTAGGCTATATACAGTGAGGACCAGTACAGAGTCTATGTGCAGGGTTACCAGGTAACTCAGGTAGATAGGTACATATGTAATGATAATTAGGCTATATACAGTGAGTACCAGTACAGAGTCTATGTGCAGGGTTACCAGGTAACTCAGGTAGATAGGTACATATGTAATGATAACTAGGCTATATACAGTGAGGACCAGTACAGAGTCTATGTGCAGGGTTACCAGGTAACTCAGGTAGATAGGTACATATGTAATGATAACTAGGCTATATACAGTGAGGACCAGTACAGAGTCTATGTGCAGGGTTACCAGGTAACTCAGGTAGATAGGTACATATGTAATGATAACTAGGCTATATACAGTGAGGACCAGTACAGAGTCTATGTGCAGGGTTACCAGGTAACTCAGGTAGACAGGTACATATGTAATGATAACTAGGCTATATACAGTGAGGACCAGTACAGAGTCTATGTGCAGGGTTACCAGGTAACTCAGGTAGATAGGTACATATGTAATGATAACTAGGCTATATACAGTGAGGACCAGTACAGAGTCTATGTGCAGGGTTACCAGGTAACTCAGGTAGATAGGTACATATGTAATGATAACTATGGCTATATACAGTGAGGACCAGTACAGAGTCTATGTGCAGGGTTACCAGGTAACTCAGGTAGATACAGTGGGGGAAAAAAGTATTTGATCCCCTGCTGATTTTGTACGTTTGCCCACTGACAAAGAAATGATCAATCTATAATTTTAATGGTAGGTTTATTTGAACAGTGAGAGACAGAATAACATGACTTAGTACTTGATGGCAAAACCCTTGTTGGCAATCACAGAGGTCAGACGTTTCTTGTAGTTGGCCACCACGTTTGCACACATCTCAGGAGGGATTTTGTCCCACTCCTCTTTGCAGATCTTCTCCAAGTCATTAAGGTTTCGAGGCTGACGTTTGGCAACTCGAACCTTCAGCTCCCTCCACAGATTTTCTATGGGATTAAGGTCTGGAGACTGGCTAGGCCACTCCAGAACCTTAATGTGCTTCTTCTTGAGCCACTCCTTTGTTGCCTTGGCCGTGTGTTTTGGGTCATTGTCATGCTGGAATACCCATCCACGACACATTTTCAATGACCTGGCTGAGGGAAGGAGGTTCTCACCCAAGATTTGACCGTACATGGCCCCGTTCATCGTCCCTTTGGTGCGGTGAAGTTGTCCTGTCCCCTTAGCAGAAAAACACCCCCAAAGCATAATGTTTCCACCTCCATATTTGATATTGGAGATGGTGTTCTTGGGGTCATAGGCAGCATTCCTCCTCCTCCAAACACGGCGAGTTGAGTTGATGTCAAAGAGCTCCATTTTGGTCTCATCTGACCACAACACTTTCAGTCATTCAGATGTTCATTGGCAAACTTCAGACGGGCATGTATATGTATTCTTGAGAAGGGGGACCTTGCGGGAGCTGCAGGATTTCAGTCCTTCACGGCGTAGTGTGTTACCAATTGTTTTCTTGGTGACTATGGTCCCAGCTGCCTTGAGATCATTGACAAGATCCTCCCGTGTAGTTCTGGGCTGGTTCCTCACCGTTCTCATGATCATTGCAACTCCACGAGGTGAGATCTTGCATGGAGCCCCAGGCCGAGGGATATTGACAGTTCTTTTGTGTTTCTTCCATTTGCGAATAATCGCACCAAATGTTGTCACCTTCTCACCAAGCTGCTTGGCGATGGTCTTGTAGCCCAGTCCAGCCTTGTGTAGGTCTACAATCTTGTCCCTGACATCCTTGGAGAGCTCTTTGGTCTTAGCCATGGTGGAGAGTTTGGAATCTGATTGATTGATTGCTTCTGTGGACAGGTGTCTTTTATACAGGTAACAAGCTGAGATTAGGAGCACTCCCTTTAAGAGTGTGCTCCTAATCTCAGCTCGTTACCTGTATAAAAGACACCTGGGAGCCAGAAATCTTTCTGATTGAGAGGGGGTCAAATACTTATTTCCCTCATTAAAATGCAAATAAATTTATAACATTTCTGACAGGCATTTTTCTGGACATTTTTGTTGTTATTCTGTTCAAATAAACCTACCATTAAAATTATAGACTGATCCTTTCTTTGTCAGTGGGCAAACGTACAAAATCAGCAGGGGATCAAATACGTTTTTTCCCCTCACTGTAAGTACATATAGGTAGGGATAAAGTCACTAGGCAACAGGATAGATAATAAACAATAGCAGCGGTGTACGTGATAAGTCAAAAGGGTTGATGCAGATAGTGTGGGTAGCTATTTGGTTAACTGTTTAACTAAATATTTATCAGTCTTATGGCTTGGGGTGTAGAAGCTGTTCAGGGTCCTGTTGGTTGCAGACTTCGGTGCTGCTAGCAGAGAGAACAGTCTATGGCTGGAGTGGCTGGAGTCTTTGATCATTTTTAGGGGCTTTCCTCTGACACCGCCTGGTACAGAGATCCTGGATGGCAGGAAGCTCGGCACCAGAGATGTACTGTTAAGTGTGTGTGTGTGTGTGTGTGTGTGTGTGTGTGTGTGTGTGTGTGTGTGTGTGTGTGTGTGTGTGTGTGTGTGTGTGTGTGTGTGTGTGTGTGTGTGTGTGTGTGTGAGGTGTGTGAGGTGTGTGTGTGTGTGTGTGAGGTGTGTGTGTGTGTGTGTGTGTGTGTGTGTGTGTGTGTGTGTGTGTGTGTGTGTGTGTGATTAGTCGTGGAGGTCGTGGGGGTCGAGAGAGGGAGGGGTTCTGTTGATGAGGAGGTTTTAGGGATGGTTGTCAGGTCATACATACACATACATACAGCACAGATATACCCTCCCTTAGCAACCCTAGATATACTGGTTACCCTTCCTTAGCAACCCTAGATATACTGTTAACCCTCCCTTAGCAACCCTAGATATACTGTTTACCCTCCCTTAGCAACCCTAGATATACTGTTTACCCTTCCTAAGCAACCCTAGATATACTGGTTACCCTTCCTTAGCAACCCTAGATATACTGTTTACCCTCCCTTAGCAACCCTAGATATACTGTTTACCCTTCCTTAGCAACCCTAGATATACTGGTTACCCTTCCTTAGCAACCCTAGATATACTGGTTACCCTCCCTTAGCAACCCTAGATATACTGTTTACCCTTCCTTAGCAACCCTAGATATACTGGTTACCCTTTCTTAGCAACCCTAGATATACTGTTTACCCTCCCTTAGCAACCATAGATATACTGTTTACCCTTCCTTAGCAACCCTAGCCTGATGAACACCTGTGACAGTAATGTCACCTGTCAGCCTGCGGCAACCGCGGCAGACTGTAGTTACACTAACTAGCACACACACCTCACACACACCTCACAAACACTACACACACACACACACACACACCTCACAAACACTACACACACACACACACACCTCACACACACACACACACACACACACACACACACACACACACACACACACACCTCACAAACACTACACACACACACACCTCACAAACACTACACACACACACACACACCTCACACACACACACACACACACACACACACACACACACACCTCACAAACACCACACACACACCTCACAAACACCTCACACACACACACCTCACAAACACCTCACACACATACACACCTCACACACCTCACACACACACACACACACACACACACACACACACACACACACACACACACACACACACACACACACACACACACACACACACACACACCTCACACACACCTCACAAACACTACACAAACACCACACACACACCTCACACACACACACCCACACACACACACCTCACAAACACCTCACAAACACCTCACACACATACACACCTCACACACCTCACACACACACACACACACACACACACACACACACACACACACACACACACACACACACACACACACACACACACACACACACACACACACCTCACAAACACCACACACACACCTCACAAACACCTCACACACACACACCTCACACACACACACCTCACAACACCTCACACACACCTCACAAACACTACACAAACACTACACACACACACACACACACACACACCTCACAAACACTACACACACACACACACACACACCTCACAAACACCACACACACACCTCACAAACACCTCACACACACACACCTCACACACACACACCTCACAAACACCTCACAAAGACCTCACACACATACACACCTCACACACCTCACACACACACACACACACACACACACACACACACACACACACACACACACACACACACACACACACACACACACACCTCACACACACCTACACAAACACCACACACACACACCTCACACACACCTCACACACACCACACACACACCTCACACACACACACCTCACACCACACACCTACACACACACCACACACACACCACACACACACCTCACACACACTCACACACACTACACACACACCTCACACACACACCTCACACACACCTCACACACACCACACACACACCACACACACACACACTCACACACACCTCACAAACACCACACAAACACCACACACACACACACCGCACACACACACACCTCACACACACCACACACACACCACACACACACACACACACACACACACACACACACACACACACACACACACACACACACACACACACCTCACACACACCTCACAAACACTACACAAACACCACACACACACACCACATACACACACACACACACACACACACGCACACACACACACACACACACACACACCTCACACACACACACCTCACAAACACCTCACACACCTCACACACACACACACACACACACGCACACACACACACACACACACACACACACACACACACACACACACACACCTCACAAACACTACACAAACACCACACACACACCTCACACACACCTCACAACACCACACCACGCCCACACACACACACATACACCCACACACACCACACACACACCACACACACACCACGCCACACCCCACACACACACCCACACACACACACCTCACACACACCACACACACACACACACACCCACACCCACCCCCACACACACCTCACAACACCACACACACACCACACACCCACCCACACACCCACACCCCACACACACCACACACACACCACACACACACACACACACACACACACACACACACACACACACACCACACACACACACACACCTCACAAACACTACACAACACCACACACACACCCACACACACACACCCACACGCACACACCCACAAACACCTCACAAACACTACCTCACAAACACTACACAAACACCACACACACACCGCACACACACACACACACACACACACACACACACACACACACACACACACACACACACACACACCTCACACACACACACCTCACAAACACCTCACACACCTCACACACACACACACACACACACGCACACACACACACACACACACACACACACACACACACACACACACACACACACACACACACACACACACACACACACACACACACACACCTCACAAACACTACACAAACACCACACACACACCTCACACACACCTCACACACACCACACACACACCTCACACACACACACATACACCTCACACACACCACACACACACCACACACACACCACACACACACCTCACACACACACCTCACACACACACACCCTCACACACACCACACACACACACACACACCACACACTCACCCCCTCACACACACCTCACAAACACCACACAAACACCACACACACACCTCACACACACACACCTCACACACACCACACACACACCACACACACACACACACACACACACACACACACACACACACACACACACACACCTCACAAACACTACACAAACACCACACACACACCTCACACACACACACCTCACACACACACACCTCACAAACACCTCACAAACACCTCACAAACACCTCACACACATACACACCTCACACACCTCACACACACACACACACACACACACACACACACACACACACACACACACACACACACACACACACACCTCACAAACACTACACAAACACTACACACACACACACACACACACACACACACACCTCACAAACACTACACACACACACACACACACCTCACACACACACACACACACACACACACACACCTCACAAACACCACACACACACCTCACAAACACCTCACACACACACCTCACACACACACACCTCACAAACACCTCACAAAGACCTCACACACATACACATCTCACACACCTCACACACACACACACACACACACACACACACACACACACACACACACACACACACACACACACACACACACACACACCTCACAAACACCACACAAACACCACACACACACCACACACACACCACACACACACACACACACCTCACACACACACCTCACACACACCTCACAAACACCACACAAACACCACACACAACACACACCTCACAAACACCACACAAACACCACACACACACACACCTCACACACACACACCTCACACACACCACACACACACCTCATACACACACCTCACAAACACCACACAAACACCACACAAACATGACACACACCTCACAAACACCACACACACACACACACCTCACACACACACACACCTCACAAACACCACACGCACACCTCACACACACACACCACACAAACACCACACACCTCACACACACACACCTCACACACACACACCTCACACACACCTCACAAACACCACACACACACACCTCACACACACACCTCACACACACCTCACAAACACCACACACACACATCTCACACACACCTCACAAACACCACACACACAAACACCACACACACACACCTCACACACACACACCTCACACACACCACACACACACCACACACACACCTCACAGACACCTCACACACACACCTCACACACACCTCACAAACACCACACACACCTCACACCTCACACACACACACACCTCACAAACACCACACAAACACCACACACAACACACACACACCTCACACACACACACCTCACACACACACACCTCACAAACACCACACAAACACCACACACACACCACACACACACCTCAAACACACCTCACACACACACACACCTCACA
>NC_138309.1:85487500-85495000 GCF_965601325.2 Salmo salar
CCATAACCACAAATATTGTATTTTCATGTGTTGGAAGCTCAAAACCACAAAACCTAAAGTAAAAGATGCAAAAACAAAACTTAAGAACTGGAAGCATAGAAATAGAACAGATCTACCGCTTCTTAGACTTCCTTTCAATGAGAATGACAGATCTATAACTCACATTTCTATGTGAATTTCCTCAGGTCTCCCAAAAAGTTACATATTGCAGCTTTCAATCAGGGCTTATAATAGACAGTACATCAAGCGCATTATATCTCCATCTCCTCCTTTCCCCCTCTCCTTTCCTCTTCTCCTTTCCTCTCCTCCTTTCCCCCTCTCTCCTTTCCTCTCCTCCTTTCTTTTCTCTCTATTCCTCTCCTCCTTTCCTCTCCTCCTTTCCTTTCCTCTCCTCTTCCTCCCCCTCTCTCCTTTCCTCTCCTCCTTTCCCCCTCTCTCCTTTCCTTTCCTCTCCTCCTTTCCTCTCCTTATTTCCCCCTCTCTCCTTTCCTTTCCTCCTTTCCTTTCTTTCCTTTCCTGTCCTCCTTTCCTCTCCTCCTTTCCCCCTCTCTCCTTTCCCTCTCTCTCCTTTCCCCTCTCTCCTTTCCTCTCCTCCTTTCCCCCTCTCTCCTTTCCTCTCCTCCTTTCCTCTCCTCATTTCCCCCTCTCTCCTTTCCTTTCCTCCTTTCCTTTCTTTCCTTTCCTGTCCTCCTTTCCTCTCCTCCTTTCCCCCTCTCTCCTTTCCCCCTCTCTCCTTTCCTCTCCTCCTTTCCTCTCCTCATTTCCCCCTCTCTCCTTTCCTTTCCTCCTTTCCTTTCTTTCCTTTCCTGTCCTCCTTTCCTCTCCTCCTTTCCCCCTCTCTCCTTTCCCTCTCTCTCCTTTCCTCTCTCTCCTTTCCTCTCCTCTCCACCTTTCCCTCTCTCTCCCTTCCTCTCCTCCTTTCCTCTCCTCATTTCCCTCTCTCCTTTCCTCTCCTCCTTTTCCCATCTCTCCTTTCCTCTCCTCCTTTCCTATCCTCCTTTCCCCCGCTCTCCATTCCTGTCCTCCTTTCCTCTCCTCCTTTCCCCCTCTCTCCTTTCCCTCTCTCTCCTTTCCTCTCTCTCCTTTCCCTCTCTCTCCTTTCCTCTCTCTCATTTCCTATCCTCCTTTCCTCTCCACCTTTCCCTCTCTCTCCCTTCCTCTCCTCCTTTCCTCTCCTCATTTCACCCTCTCTCCTTTCCTCTCCTCCTTTCCTCTCCTCCTTTTCCCATCTCTCCTTTCCCCCTCTCTCCATTCCTCTCCTCCTTTCCCTTTCTGTCCATTCATCTCCTCCTTTCCTTTCCTCTTCTCCTGTCCTCTCTCTCCTTTCCTCTCTGTCTTTCCCTCTCTTTCCTTTCTTCTCCTCCTTTCCTCTCCTCCTTTCCCATCTCTCCTTCCTCTCCTCCTTTCCCCCTCTCTCCATTCCTCTCCTCCTTTCCCTTTCTGTCCATTCATCTCCAACCTTTCCTTTCCTCTTCTCCTGTCCTCTCTCTCCTTTCCTCTCCATCTTTCCCTCTCTTTCCTTTCTTCTCCTCCAGTAATTATGTTGTGAAGAGTGAACCAACGTCATCACTCAGACAGTTCAACCGTAACTCCAGCCGCCGTTAAACCACCCGATACGCTTCCAAATGAGGTCATCTCTCCAAACAAACACTCACTCACACACACACACAGCCAGCCGCTCTGTTGCCATGGTTAAGTACCATCAGAGGATGATGATGGTAATTATTGGTGATGGATTGACGGCAGTGTGTCAGCGGACAGATTGACGGCAGTGTGTTTCATTAGGCTGGTGGGACGCTATGGACAAAGCGGGATGTGTGTGTGTGTGTGTATGTCTGTGGTAGAATGGATAGCCTGTCCTCAGACCACTGTTTGGATCATCTGCCTGATTGTATTTCAGCCTTTGATTAACCTCTACTACTGTAACTTGTTAATGATCAATCCGGCAAAGACAATGAGGAGAAACTGCTTCACACTCAACACTTAACACTGTATTTCATAATATCCATTTCCAATCCAATCCATTTCATAATATATTGTTCAGACGATGTAATCAAATCAAATTAATTTATAAAGCCCTTCTTACATCAGCTGATATCTCAAAGTGCTGTACAGAAACTCCTAAAACCCCAAACAGCAAGCAATGCAGGTGTAGAAGCACGGTGGCTAGGAAAAACTCCCTAGAAAGGCCAAAACCTAGGAAGAAACCTAGAGAGGAACCAGGCTCTGAGGGGTGGCCAGTCCTCTTCTGGCTGTGCCGGGTGGAGATTACAACAGAACATGGCCAAGATGTTCAAATGTTCATAGATGACCAGCAGGATCAAATAATAATAATCACAGTGGTTGTCGAGGGTGCAACAGGTCAGCACCTCAGGAGTAAATGTCAGTTGGCTTTTCATAGCCGATCATTCAGAGTATCTCTACCGCTCCTGCTGTCTCTAGAGAGTTGAAAACAGCAGGTCTGGGACAGGTGGCACGTCCGGTGAACAGGTCAGGGTTCCATAGCCACAGGCAGAACAGTTGAAACTGGAGCAGCAGCACAGTCAGGTGGACTGGGGACAGCAAGGAGTCATCAGGCCAGGTAGTCCCGAGGCATGGTCCTAGGGCTTCAGGTCCTCCGAGAGAAAGAAAGAAAGAGAGAAAGAGAGAATTAGGGAGAGCATACTTAAATTCACACAGGACACCGGATAAGACAGGAGAAATACTCCAGATGTAACAGACTGACCCTAGCCCCCCGACACATAAACTATTACAGCATAAATACTAGAGGCTGAGACAGGAGGGGTCAGGAGACACTGTGGCCCCATCCGACGATACACCCAGACAGGGCCAAACAGGCAGTATATAACCCCACCCAATTTGCCAAAGCACAGCCCCCACACCACTAGAGGGATGTCTCCAACCACCAACTTACCGTCCTGAGACAAGGCCGAGTATAGCCCACAAAGATCTCTGCCACGGCACAGCCCAAGGGGGGGGCGCCAACCCAGACAGGAAGATCACGTCAGTGACTCAACCCATTCAAGTGACGCACCCCTCCTAGGGACTGCATGGAAGAGCACCAGTAAGCCAGTGACTCAGCCCCTGTAATAGGGTTAGAGGCAGAGAATCCCAGTGGAGAGAGGGGAACCGGCCAGGCAGAGACAGCAAGGGCGGTTCGTTGCTCCAGTGCCTTTCCGTTCACCTTCACACTCCTGGGCCAGACTACACTCAGTCATAAGACCTACTGAAGAGATGAGTCTTCAATAAAGACTTACAGTTTTTCCCAATTGCTAAAACACAATTTTGCAAACTAGGCTGGTTTTATCAAAATACTTAACACAATTCACAAAACCACACACCCAAACTGCAAAATACCTCATATATCCTGCAAAAGGAAGCACTGCAACCAAAACTACATATAGCATTATCACAATCAAACGTTTGCACGAAATGGCACACACTTCATTCATATTACCAGATTTTTGTCTAACCAACTACACACTGTTGGGCATAATGAAAAGCACTCTCATCTTTAGTATGCTTTGCCATAATACTAAAATAGTTCAAATTGTAGAAAATTCTTCAGATGCACAGAAATATTTGCAGATACACACACATGCTGTTGAAACATTTTATTTTTCACCAAACAAGTCAGAGCAACATATGCACAGCAGATATATTTACATTGGACTGAACAAAAATATGCTCACAACAAAAAAAACAGTAAACTGAAAAAGAAAATTGCAGAAAAAATATCTAGAAAAAAAAAAGGAGGCAAGAAAAATTATTAGGCAGCATCTTGCCGCACAGCTGGGTCTGGCCACAACGCCTCGTCCACATCACAGGCAATATCTTCCCTTGCCAGACATCGAGGGAAGAAGCGCCTTGAGCGCCTTATCCATCCCTGAATCGCACCCACATCAATCTCATCACATGCCTCTTCCATAGCCTGCACAAGAGGCATGCTCACAAAGGGCCTGCCGGTCGTATACCTTCCACCGCCATGCCGAAAATAACTCTTCTATGGGGTTCAGAAATGGTGAGTATGGTGGGAGGTATTGCACGAGAAATGGTGGGTGGTCAGCAAACCAGTTTTGGACTGGGGCTGCACGATGAAAGCTCACGTTGACCCATACTACAACGTGCTGGGTTCTTTGATGGTCTGCATCATTCATACGCTCTGGTGGTATGAGAATGTTGTGGAGTCTGTCCAGAAATGTGAGAATATGGGCTGTATTGTATGGTCCAAGGTTGGCATGACGGTGGAGGACACCATGCGTATTGGAGATGGCAGAGCACATTGTGATGTTCCCACCACGTTGGCTAGGAACATCTAATAATGGCTCTGTGACCAATGACAGTTTCTCCCCCTTTTCTTCTGGTCTTCGCTAGGTTGAACCCAGCCTCATCTATAAAGATGAACTCATGTGGGATTGCATGAGCATCCATTTCCACTACTCCCTGAAAACAAAGAACAAAAGCAGTCAATATGGTGTTATCCAGTCCACTGGGAAACAATGTTGCGTGTGGTGTACTGCAGTCAATATTGTAGTTACATCCACATATGCTCGTCTGACCTCTTTGTTTCTTTGAGAGTTTCTCTCAAACGCCACCTTATAAAGTTGTTTCGTTCTGATTTGGTTTCGCTTGAGAATGTGAGCCAACGTGGACAGACTGACTCGTTGAATGTTGTTGAATATGGTGTTGTCTTGGATGATGTGGCCTTGAATTTCTCGTAATCTGATTTCATTATTTTCCAAAACCAAGTTTACAATAGCAGATTCCTCCTGTTCCCCGGTGAACATTTGGCCCCTTCCTCCACCATGGTTGCGTCTCTCAGTCCTTTAGAAAAACAAAAAAAAACTAAAATATAGGGCTTGGACAATGCAGCCTAAAGATATTTCCCCCACAGTAAATTCTACAGGAAATGTGTGCAGTTAGTGTATGACATCAGCCATTCCATGACGTAACAAAAGGTGCTCACCTGTGGTCTTTTTATAGTGCTTACTTCCTGATTGAAGTGGTAACAATTAACCATTGAGGTGTTTGGCCAGATGACACATGTATTGGCCAATTAGCTCATGTAGTGTCATTTTGAATGGCAGTGTTTTGAAATGGCAAACATGTGACTTTATGTCAGATTGTTGTGTCTTATGCAGAGAACCGTGTGCAGTGCATTTAAAAAGTGCCATTTTGAATTGCGAAATGTGTGTAAAGCAGAAAATGTGTTTAGACTTTTGGAGACTTGAGAAGAGGTTTAAATAATTGTGCTGTGCATGTCATTTTAGTGTGTTAGCAATTGGAAAAAACTGTAAAGGTTGAGACTGAGTCTGCGTCTCTCACATGGGTAGACAGACTATTCCATAAAAACTGAGCTCTATAGGAGAAAGCCCTGCCTCCAGCTGTTTGCTTAGAAATTCTAGGAACAATTAGGAGGCCTGCGTCTTGTGACCGTAGCGTACGTGTATGTATGTACGGCAGGACCAAATCGGAAAGATGGGTAGGAGCAAGCCCATGTAATGCTTTGTAGGTTAGCAGTAAAACCTTTAAATCAACCCTAGCCTTAACAGGAAGCCAGTGTAGAGAGGCTAGCACTGGAGTAATATGATCAAATGTTTTGGTTCTGGTCAAGATTCTAGCAGCCGTATTTAGCACTAACTGAAGTTTATTTAGTGCTTTATCCGGAAAGTAGAGCATTGCAGTAGTCCAACCTAGAAGTAACAAAGGCATGGATACATTTTTCTGCATCATTTTTGGACAGAAAGTTTCTGATTTTTGCAATGTTACGTAGATGGAAAAAAGCTGTCCTTGAAACAGTCTTGATATGTTCGTCAAAAGAGAGATCAGGGTCCAGAGGAACGCCGAGGTCCTTCACAGTTTTATTTGAGACGACTGTACAACCATCAAGATTAACTGTCAGATCCAACAGAAGATCTCTTTGTTTCTTGGGACCTAGAACAAGCATCTCTGTTTTGTCCGAGTTGAAAAGTAGAACATTTGCAGCCATCCACTTCCTTATGTCTGAAACAGGCTTCCAGGGAGGGCAATTTTGGGGCTTCACCATGTTTCATCAAAATGTACAGCTGTGTGTCGTCCGCATAGCAGTGAAAGTTAACATTATGTTTCCAAATGACATCATCAAGAGGTAAAATATATAGTGAAAACAATAGTGGTCCTAAAACGGAGCTTTGAGGAACACCGAAATTTGCAGTGGATTTGTCAGAGGACAAACCACCCACAGAGACAAACTGATATCTTTCCGACAGATAAGATCTAAACCAGGCCAGAACTTGTCCATGTAGACCAATTTGGGTTTCCAATCTCTCCAAAAGAATGTGGTGATCGATGGTATCAAAAGCAGCACTAAGGTCTAGGAGCACGAGGACAGATGCAGAGCCTCGGTCTGACGCCATTAAAAGGTCATTTACCACCTTCACAAGTGCAGTCTCAGTACTATGATGGGGTCTAAAACCAGACTGAAGCGTTTCGTATACATTGTTTGTCTTCAGGAAGGCAGTGAGTTGCTGCGCAACAGCTTTTTCTAACATCTTTGAGAGGAATGGGAGATTCGATATAGGCCGATAGTTTTTTATATTGTCTGGGTCAAGGTTTGGCTTTTTCAAGAGAGGATTTATTACTGCCACTTTTAGTGAGCTTGGTACACATCCGGTGGATAGAGAGCCGCTTATTATGTTCAACATAGGAGGGCCAAGCACAGGAAGCAGCTCTTTCAGTAGTTTAGTTGGAATAGGGTCCAGTATGCAGCTTGAAGGTTTAGAAGCCATGATTATTTTCATCATTGTGTCAAGAGATATAGTACTAAAACACTTGAGTGTCTCCCTTGATCCTAGGTCCTGGCAGAGTTGTGCAGACTCAGGACAACGGAGCTTTGGAGGAAAACGCAGATTTAAAGAGGAGTCCGTAATAAATAGTATGTTACTCATTGGCTGGGTTTTTGGGGTTTCAGATCAGTGTTCCGATAAGATGGAGACCTCAGATCAGTGTTCTGTTAAGATGGAGACCTCAGATCAGTGTTCCGATAAGATGGAGACCTCAGATCAGTGTTCCGATAAGATGGAGACCTCAGATCAGTGTTCTGTTAAGATGGAGACCTCAGATCAGTGTTCTGTTAAGATGGAGACCTCAGATCAGTGTTCCGATAAGATGGAGACCTCAGATCAGTGTTCCGATAAGATGGAGACCTCAGATCAGTGTTCTGTTAAGATGGAGAACTCAGATCAGTGTTCCGATAAGATGGAGACCTCAGATCAGTGTTCCGATAAGATGGAGACCTCAGATCAGTGTTCCGATAAGATGGAGACCTCAGATCAGTGTTCTGTTAAGATGGAGACCTCAGATCAGTGTTCCGATAAGATGGAGACCTCAGATCAGTGTTCCGATAAGATGGAGACCTCAGATCAGTGTTCCGATAAGATGGAGACCTCAGATCAGTGTTCCGATAAGATGGAGACCTCAGATCAGTGTTCCGATAAGATGGAGACCTCAGATCAGTGTTCC